>NC_057806.1:665788220-666088220 GCF_018294505.1 Triticum aestivum
GCGGGTGTGGCTGGGCACGAAGCGTGAGTACATGCACGGTGCACCTATTCTCTTCTTGTATACGTACACCACCTGTGTGGGGTTGTGTGAGAGAGATACAAACCTAGAGAGATATAGTGTGTGGGTTCTTGAGAGTTTTTTTTGGGGGGGGGGGGTCAATCAAAAAATTTAACATATGCAATGTGTGTGTGAAATAGAGTCCTGGATATAACATATATATAGAGGGGGCGATCCACGAGAAGAGAATGGAGGTATCATCGGCTTGAAGTTTCCATAGAATCGAAGAGAGGGATGATGTGTGTGTGTGCGCGTGCGATCGATAAAGAGTGCATCAAATTTGTGTGTGCCCACGTCAAAGATATAGAGTGGTTGGCCTACTGGAACGTGAGATGGGACATGTGCAGTTTGTCTTTGTGGCATGGATACCTACCTGCAGCGCTCGACTATTGGTGTGTGGTGGGGGAAGAGGGAGGCCCAATTAACTATAGAGGTACAATGGCTGGTATATGTGTGGAGGAGGAGAGAGGCCTACCTCATGTATTAAGGAGATCAATCTGCCTCATGTATTAAGGGAGATCGATCGACATCCATGCATATGTGCAGGAGATGAATAAGGTTGGGAGAGAGACAGAGCTAGAGTGTTGGAGGGGGTGGTAGTGGAGTTGCTTCTAACAAATGATGGGATATGCTTGCTAGACAAACGGAGGGCACACCCGCAATATCAATAAGAGAGGAGATGGCTGCTTGTTGTCTGTGCACGTGCGTGTGAGAGACGGGCCAGGAGGCATGCATGAATGATGAGGGGGGACGATGTGGCTGTGGTAAGCTGATGTAACTACATAGGAAGATCAATCGCCCTTTGTAAGAGAAAGGAGAGACATAACTTGTGAGGTACGTCGATTGATGGGGGGTAGTTAAAGTCGATCTAGGTATATGTTGGGAGATCGATGGGTATACATGCATGTGTGTGTTAGAAGCAAATGAGGCACGAGGAGAAGGATAGAGAGAGAGGGATGCATGTAGGAGGTGGTACGAGAGGCATACTATATTGAGGGGGAGGAGTGTGCGAGTACGAGAATGATGAAAAGAGTGGTGGGAGTGAGGCATGGACGCTGACAAGAGAAGAGGGGAAGCTTGTGTTTGTGCTAGGCACACCTGGCTAGAGAGGCATATCGGTCGATGTGTGCCGTAAAGAAGGAGCTGGGGGCCCTGCACACACCGTGGGTGAACGACCTAAAGTGAAAAGATGAATTTGCGTGATGGAGCTAGAGAATGCTGAGGGAGGGTGAGAGGGATGCGGGCGTGTGCATGCACAAGAGAAAGTTAGCGCTAGCTACAAAGATAAGAGGGCTATGTGGGTGTAAAAGACGAATAGATATCATATATACTTTATTATAAAAAGCGAATTCGGATATTTGAAGAATTTATCATAGTGTTTCAAACCGACGGATGTGTGAATATATATAACGGTGATACACATGGTGTGGTTATGAACATGGTATGCTACATTTAATATGTTTTATCTCTACTCTTATAAAAAACGGAGTTGTTGATGATGGTGTGCCTGCCATCCTGCATTATAGGCCATCTGATTTGTTGTTGGCGGATAGCAAGGAAACTATGATGGTTGAAGTTGGCAACAATCATGATTGTAGATTCTTATGAAATAGAGAAACAAATTCAAATTTAGTTCGAATTGCAGCGGTAGTATAGACATTTGGAATGCACTAAAATGTTGGTATGAGTAGGTTACATGCATTATACAGCAAGCGAAAAAATTTAATCGGACATAACATGGATTCATACTCCCTCCTTCCATCTATATAGGGCGTAATGAGATTTTTAAGACCACCTTTGACTATTGACAAGATTAATAGTACATGACATGCACAATGTGAAAATTATATCATTGAAAGAACCTTTCATAGACGAATTTAACGGTGTGCTTTCTGTAAGTTGCATGTCATATATCATTGCTCTAATATTTGGTCAAAGTTAGCATCAAAAAACGCATTAGGCCCTATATAGATGGAAGGAGGGAGTAGCTTTGAATAGCATTTGTATAGTAAAACGGGGCAAGACTCTCTCTTTGTGTGGTGTGAATAGTTTTATTTTTTTCGTTTTCTTTTTAGTTGAGGGAAGTGTGAATTGATTTGGTACGTACAAGTACAATATTACTACATGTTAGGCTTGTCCCTAAAATTCAACCCGCATCTTGTTATATCCTGAAAATTCAGATATCGTGCTCCCAAAACTCGCGCCTTCACAACCCGCGCCTTGCTATCCCGAAATTACAACGTGCGCGAAAACTCCCTCCAGCTGCCAAATCCCGACACGCGAAATCCCCCTTCTAACCCTGAGCCGAAAGGGCCGCTAGTTCAAATTGGTGGGGGGTACTTTTGTAACACACCCTACATTTTGGACAAGCGCGTTCCTAAGTCATGCTTCACCCCCTCCCATCGCCCCCTTTTCACCATTTGAAATCCCAGGCCGCCATAACCTCTCCACTCCAGCCGCGAAACCCCACCCTCCTCCGTCCGCCATGTCACTGCTGCCCAGCTGGAGCCTCTTCCACGACGACGTCGTGCAGCGCAACAGCTTGACATCCCTCATCCACCTCCCCGGATGAGGATCCGTTGTCCATCTCGTTGTTCCGCCGGTTCAGCCGCCCCGCCCTCCACCTCCAAGGAGCTGCTCCGATGATCGCCTCGTCTATCGCGGCTGCTCCATCCCCACAGCGCTGCCTTAACCTGCTCCACCGGAACCACAGCATCCTCACTGACTCCTCGGACGAAGCCGAGGCCTACTCGGTGCCACCAAAGAGGTTGTACACTCATCACATCGCACCTTCTCCTTAACTCGACCTCCCGGCGCCGACGGTGCTCCATCTCGCACCCCCATGGAGCGGCTACCTTGAAGCCGGCGCCGCGAGCGACATCTCCACGGTGGCTCTCCCCAGTGGAGGCCCCTTCGGCGGTGGCGTCCATACCAGCTGGATCTGCTGCTGCTGCTCCGGCTCTCGCTCGATCGCTCGCTTGCCCAGCTGATGCTGCTGCTCTCCCCCTCGCTCGTGCTGCTGCTCTGCTCCGATTAAGCCACACTTCAGTCGACTGAATCAACTTTTGGGTCAGTCGATTTTCAGGGGTTGGGGGGCTCGCCGGAGTTAAGGAAGAACCACCCGCAGCGGGGACGGGGGCTCGCCGGAGAGGTACCCCACTATCTATCTTAGGGTTCGGGGTGGGGGCCCTAGAGGGCTGGTCGGGGCGGCGGTGGCGAGTTGTTTCGGGGCAGCGAGGCGGCGCTGGGGCCGGCGGTTCGGCCGGTGGTGGCTGGTGGCTCAGGGGGGTGCAGGTTGAAGATGAACTGCAGGACCTCCCTAAACTACATGTCAAGTGCCTCTCTGCTACCATGCTACCATTGCGTTCAGTTTCGACAGTAGCATTCAGATTCCACAGTAAATTTTAGTTTCGGCAGTTAAGTTCAGAGTCAACAGTTTTTACCTCATCTGTTGTAGTCAGGTGGTTTTTGGTGATGTTAATTTTACATCCATTTTACATCATCTATTGGAGATGCTATTAGAATCCCACTTGAGATTGATGATGTATGTCTTGTGCTGCTTCAGCCTTGACGTCTTACGGCTCACCGGAGCTGCTCCAATGACAGAACGATCCATCACAACAGAGCAGTTCCCTGGACGCCGTCTACAGATTCCTCAGATCTTCCTCCACACCTCCGACAGCCACCTCTGCCTCAACTGCTTCAGCGACCAACCCAATGATGCTGAGGTCGACACGGCTATGGCAAAGAGGTTGTACACTTGTTGCATCACTTATTACTATACATTCACGTCGATCCATTAGGGCTATTTTGGTTCAACGGAAAAACATCGATCCACTGGTTGTTACCATCACTCTAAATTTCTGCATGCTCTCCTTACATAATCTCACCATATTTTTTTCATATGCATGTCAGATATTGTACACAGTCATGCTGAACATGTAGAGAAAAAGAGAAGAGTTTTGCGCGGCAATACAATGTCATGCAGACATCGCTCCATGGTGGGTTCAATGGCAAACTCTCCCCACCCCTCTCCAGATTGTAATCCAGAGGAAGATATCTGTTCTGAGGCAGATTCGGATGCCGCTGACCACTCCTATTTACCCCCCCCCCCCAAGGTGTTTGCTCTACCTTGGCATGATGATGTTAGTCATATCATGCATATGTTGCCTTGCAGTGCCTACTTTTAACATCATATATGTCATCTGCTTAGTTTAGACATGTTCTGTAATGCCACCTATTTAGTTTCTATATCATATATGGGAATTATGCAGTCTCGTGTCTTTTAGCCAGCCATAATATATGTGAAATGTGTAATGCCATCCTGTTTAACCAGGCATCATATATTTGAATGATATCTTGCCCATCATTTTCTTCATTACATTTCCATTTGTCGACAATGTTTGTACATTAAACTACTCTTCCTGTGAATCAGCCATTTGGGTGGGAGATGGAAAAATCTGGAGTGAAAACAAGGCCTTTAGAGTAGATAGTGCTACCTATCGAAGCAGATCTCTTGTTGTGTCCCGATAGCTCCTCAGCGATGGATTCAGAGATAGATGACCAGTCCTATTCCCCCACTGAGGTGTATGCTCTAACTTGGCACCGTTATACTGCTCATATCATGCATACAGTGTCTTGCATTGCATAGTTTAGACATCATATACACAATATTCAACACCATGTTCTTAGTTCAGACATCATATCGAATGCCCTCTGTTTAGCATATAAATCACATATGTGAATTAAATGATGCGATCCTCGTTACTTAGATAACATGTAGGTGAATTGTGTCATGCAATCCTGTTTAGTTATTCATCATATCTTTGAATTATGTTATGCTATGCTATCCAGTTTAGATAGACATCATATATGTGAAATTATGTCATGCTCTCCATTTTAGTTAAACAATATACATGTCAACTATTTCATGCCCTCTTTTTTCCACACTATCTATTGCATCTGTCTCTCATACAATGTCTGTGTTGGAAATATGCCCTGGAGGCAATAATAAAATGGTTATTATTATATTTCTTTGTTCATGATAATTGTCTATTGTTCATGCTATAATTGTGTTATCCGGAAATTGTAATACATGCGTGACTACATAGACCACAACACGTCCCTAGTGAGCCTCTAGTTGACTAGCTCGTTGATCAAAAGATAGTCATGGTTTCCTGACTATGGACATTAGATGTCATTGATAACGGGATCAAATCATTAGGAGAATGATGTGATGGACAAGACCCAATCCTAAGCATAGCTCAAAGATCGTGTAGTTCGTTTGCTGTAGCTTTTCTGAATGTCAAGTATCATTTCCTTAGACCATGAGATTGTGCAACTCCCGGACACCGTAGGAGTGCCTTGGGTGTGCCAAACGTCACAACGTAACTGGGTGACTATAAAGGTACATTACAGGTATCTCCGAAAGTGTCTGTTGGGTTGGCATGAATCGAGACTGGGATTTGTCACTCCGTATGACAGAGAGGTATCTCTGGGCCCACTCGGTAATGCATCATCATAATGAGCTCAATGTGATCAAGTGGTTGATCACAGGATCATGCATTATGGTACGAGTAAAGTGACTTGCCGGTAATGAGACTGAACAAGGTATTGGGATACTGACGATCGAGTCTCGGGCAAGTAATGTACCGATTGACAAAGGGAATTGTATACGGATTGATTGAATCCTCGACATCATGGTTCATACGATGAGATCAACGTGGAGCATGTGGGAGCCAACATGGGTATCCAGATCCTGCTATTGGTTATTGACCGGAGAGTCGTCTCGGTCATGTCTGCATGTCTCCCGAACCCGTAGGGTCTACACACTTAAGGTTCGGTGACGCTAGGGTTGTTAGGAAGACTTGTATGTGATTACCGAATGTTGTTCGTAGTCCCGTATGAGATCCCGGACGTCACGAGGAGTTCCGGAATGGTCCGGAGGTAAAGATTTATATATGGGAAGTTGTCATACGGTTGCCGGAAAGGTTCGGGGGCATATCGGTATTGTACCGGGGCCACCGGAGGGGTTCCGGGGGTCCACCGGGAGGGGCCACCTCTTCCGGAGGGCCTTATGGGCTGTATGGAGAAGGTAACCAGCCCAAGTGGGCTGGGGCGCCACACCCCCCTAGGGCCCATGCGCCTAGGGTTGGGGGGAAACCCTAAAGGGGCACCCCCTTGCTTGGGGGGCAAGCCCCCCTCCCCTTTGCCCCCCCCACTAGATCTCATCTAGAGGGGGCCGGCCCCCTTCCCCCTTCCCCTATAAATATAGGGGTGAGGGGAGGGCTGCATACAACATCCAAGGC
This sequence comes from Triticum aestivum, assembly GCF_018294505.1. Classification (NCBI taxonomy): domain Eukaryota; kingdom Viridiplantae; phylum Streptophyta; class Magnoliopsida; order Poales; family Poaceae; genus Triticum; species Triticum aestivum. The sequence continues at coordinate 665,794,586 of NC_057806.1, forward strand.
GCAGCCCCTCCCCTCCCCAACACCTCTCCTCCTCCGTAAGAGCTTGGCGAAGCCCTGCCGGAGTACTGCAGCTTCACCACCACCACGCCGTCGTGCTGCTGTAGGAGCCCTCTTCCTTAACCTCTCCCTCCTCCTTGCTGGATCAAGGCGCGGGAGACGTCCTTGCTCCGTACGTGTGTTGAACGCGGAGGTGCCGTCCGTTCGGCGCTAGGATCTTTGGTGATTTGGATCACGACGAGTATGACTCCATCAACCCGTTCTCTTGAACGCTTCCACTCGTGATCTACAAGGGTATGTAGATGCACTCCTCTCTCCCTCGTTGCTAGATGACTCCATAGATTGATCTTGGTGATGCGTAGAAAATTTTAAAATTCTGCTACGTTCCCCAATAGTGGCATCATGAGCTAGGTCTATGCATAGTTACTATGCACGAGTAGAACACAAAGTAGTTGTGGGCGTCGATATTGTCAATTATCTTGCCGTTACTAGTCTTATATTGATTCGGAGGCATCGCGGGATGAAGCGGCCCAGACCAACCTTACACGTAAGCTTACGTGAGACCGGTTCCACCGACTGACATGCACTAGTTGCATAAGGTGGCTGGCAGGTGTCTGTCTCTCCCACTCTAGTCGGATCGGATTCGATGAACAGGGTCCTTATGAAGGGTAAATAGAAATTGGCAATTCACGTTGTGGTTTTGGCGTAGGTAAGAAACGTTCTTGCTAGAAACCTATAGCAACCACGTAAAAACTTGCAACAACAATTAGAGGACGTCTAACTTGTTTTTGCAGCAAGTGTTTTGTGATGTGATATGGCTAAAGGATGTGATGAATGATATATGTGATGTATGAGATGATCATGTTCTTGTAATAGGAATCACGACTTGCATGTCGATGAGTATGATAACCGGCAGGAGCCATAGGAGTTGTCTTTATTTATTTATGACCTGCGTGTCAACATAAACGTCATGTAATTACTTTACTTTATTGCTAAAGCGTTAGCCATAGTAGTAGAAGTAATAGATGACGAGACAACTTCAAGAAGACACAATGATGGAGATCATGATGATGGAGATCATGGTGTCATGCCGGTGACAACGATGATCATGGAGCCCCGAAGATGGAGATCAAAAGGAGCAAATGATATTGGCCATAGCATGTCACTATTTGATTGCATGTGATGTTTATCATGTTTTACATCTTATTTGCTTAGAACGACGGTAGCTTAAATAAGATGATCCCTCGTAATAATTTCAAGAAAGTGGTCCCCCTAACTGTGCACCGTTGCGAAGGTTGTTGTTTCGAAGCACCACGTGATGATCGGGTGTGATAGATTCTAACGTTCGAATACAACGGGTGTAAGCCAGATTTACACACGCAATACACTTAGGTTGACTTGACGAGCCTAGCATGTACAGACATGGCCTCGGAACACAGAAGATCGAAAGGTCGAGCATGAGTCGTATAGAAGATACGATCAACATGAAGATGTTCACCGATGTTGACTCGTCCGTCTCACGTGATGATCGGACACGGCCTAGTTAACTCGGATCATGTTTCACTTAGATGACTCAAGGGATGTCTGTCTGAGTGGGAGTTCATTGAATAATTTGGTTAGATGAACTTAATTATCATGAACTTAGTCTAAAATCTTTACAATATGTCTTGTAGATCAAATGGCCCACGTTGTCCTCAACTTCAACGCGTTCCTAGAGAAAACCAAGCTGAAAGATGATGGCGGCAACTATACGGACTGGGTCCAGAACCTAAGGATCATCCTCATAGCTGCCAAGAAAGATTATGTCCTAGAAGCACCGCTAGGTGACGCACCTGTCCCAGAGAACCAAGACATTATGAACGCATGGCAGTCACGTGCTGATGATTACTCCCTCGTTCAGTGCGGCATGCTTTACAGCTTAGAACCGGGGCTCCAAAAGCGTTTTGAGAGACATGGAGCATATGAGATGTTCGAAGAGCTGAAAATGGTTTTTCAAGCTCATGCCCAGGTCGAGAGATATGAAGTCTCCGACAATTTCTTCAGCTGTAAGATGGAGGAAAATAGTTCTGTTAGTGAGCACATACTCAAAATGTCTGGGTTGCATAACCGCTTGACTCAGCTGGGAGTCAATCTCCCGGATGACGCGGTCATTGACAGAATCCTTCAGTCGCTTCCACCAAGCTACAAGAGCTTTGTGATGAACTTCAATATGCAGGGGATGGAAAAGACCATTCCTGAGGTATATTCAATGCTGAAATCAGCAGAGGTGGAAATCAAAAAGGAACATCAAGTGTTGATGGTGAATAAAACCACTAAGTTCAAGAAAGGCAAGGGTAAGAAGAACTTCAAGAAGGACGGCAAGGGAGTTGTCGCGCCCGGTAAGCAAGCTGCCGGGGAGAAGCCAAAGAATGGACCCAAGCCCGAGACTGAGTGTTTTTATTGCAAGGGAAGTGGTCACTGGAAGCGGAACTGCCCCAAATACTTAGCGGACAAGAAGGCCAGCAACACTAAAGGTATATGTGATATACATGTAATTGATGTGTACCTTACCAGTACTCGTAGTAGCTCCTGGGTATTTGATACCGGTGCGGTTGCTCACATTTGTAAATCAAAGCAGGAGCTACGGAATAAACGGAGACTGGCGAAGGACGAGGTGACGATGCGCGTCGGGAATGGTTCCAAGGTTGATGTGATCGCCGTCGGCACGCTGCCTCTACATTTACCTACGGGATTAGTTTTAAACCCCAATAATTGTTATTTAGTGCCATCTTTGAGCATGAACATTGTATCAGGATCTCGTTTAATTCGAGATGGCTACTCATTTAAATCCGAGAATAATGGTTATTCTATATATATGAGAGATATGTTTTACGGTCATGCTCTGTTGGTGAATGGTTTATTCTTAATGAATCTCGAGCGTAATGTTACACATATTCATAGTGTGAATACCAAAAGATGTAAGGTTGATAATGATAGTCCCACATACTTGTGGCACTGTCGCCTTGGTCACATAGGTGTCAAACGCATGAAGAAGCTCCATGCAGATGGACTTTTAGAGTCTCTTGATTACGAATCATTTGACACGTGCGAACCATGCCTCATGGGTAAAATGACCAAGACTCCGTTCTCAGGAACAATGGAGCGAGCAACCAACTTATTGGAAATCATACATACTGATGTGTGCGGTCCAATGAGTGTTGAGGCTCGCGGTGGCTACCGTTATGTTCTCACCCTCACTGATGACTTAAGTAGATATGGGTATGTCTACTTAATGAAACACAAGTCTGAGACCTTTGAAAAGTTCAAGGAATTTCGGAGTGAGGTTGAGAATCAACGTGACAGGAAAATCAAGTTCTTGCGATCAGATCGTGGGGGAGAATACTTGAGTCACGAATTTGGCACACACTTAAGAAAATGTGGAATAGTTTCACAACTCACGCCGCCTGGAACACCTCAGCGTAATGGTGTGTCCGAACGTCGTAATCGCACTCTATAAGATATGGTGCGATCTATGATGTCTCTTATCGATTTACCGCTGTCATTTTGGGGCTATGCTTTAGAGACTGCCACATTCACTTTAAATAGGGCTCCATCAAAATCCGTTGAGATGACACCGTATGAATTATGGTTTGGGAAGAAACCTAAGCTGTCGTTTCTAAAAGTTTGGGGATGCGATGCTTATGTCAAGAAACTTCAACCTGAAAAGCTCGAACCTAAATCGGAAAAATGCGTCTTCATAGGATACTCTAAAGAAACTGTTGGGTATACCTTCTACCTCAGATCCGAAGGCAAGATCTTTATTGCCAAGAATGGGTCCTTTCTAGAGAAAGAGTTTCTCTCGAAAGAAATAAGTGGGAGGAAAGTAGAACTTGATGAAGTATTACCTCTTGAACCGGTAAGTGGTGCAGCTCAAGAAAATGTTCTTGAGGTGCCTGCACCGACTAGAGAGGAAGTTAATGATGATGATCATGAAACTTCAGATCAAGTTACTACTGAACTTCGTAGGTCCACGAGGACACGTTCCGCACCAGAGTGGTACGACAACCCTGTCTTGGAAATCATGTTGTTAGACAACGGTGAACCTTCGAACTATGAAGAAGCGATGGCGGGCCCGGATTCCGACAAATGGCTGGAAGCCATGAAATCCGAGATAGGATCCATGTATGAAAACAAAGTATGGACTTTGACTGACTTGCCCGTTGATCGGCGAGCCATAGAAAATAAATGGATCTTTAAGAAGAAGACAGACGCGGATGGTAATGTGACCATCTATAAAGCTCGGCTTGTTGCTAAGGGTTATCGACAAGTTCAAGGGGTTGACTACGATGAGACTTTCTCACCCGTAGTGAAGCTGAATTCTATCCGAATCATGTTAGCACTTGCCGCATTCTATGATTATGAGATATGGCAAATGGACATCAAAACGGCATTCCTTAATGGTTTCCTTAAGGAAGAATTGTATATGATGCAGCCGGAAGGTTTTGTCAATCCTAAGAATGCTGACAAGGTGTGCAAGCTCCAACGCTCGATTTATGGGCTGGTGCAAGCATCTCGGAGTTGGAACATTCGTTTTGATGAGATGATCAAAGCGTTTGGGTTTATGCAGACTTATGGAGAAGCCTGCATTTACAAGAAAGTGAGTGGGAGCTCTGTAGCATTTCTCATATTGTATGTGGATGACATACTGTTGATGGGAAATGATATAGAATTCTTGGAAACCATAAAGGCCTACTTGAACAAGTGTTTTTCAATGAAGGACCTTGGAGAAGCTGCTTATATATTAGGCATCAAGATCTATAGAGATAGATTGAGACGCCTCATTGGTCTTTCACAGAGTACGTACCTTGACAAGATATTGAAGAAGTTCAAAATGGATCAGTCAAAGAAGGGGTTCTTGCCTGTATTGCAAGGTGCGAGATTGAGCACGGCTCAATGCCTGACCACGGCAGAAGATAGAAAAAGATGAGTGTCGTCCCCTTTGCCTCGGCCATAGGGTCTATCATGTATGCTATGCTGTGTAACAGACCTGATGTAAACCTTGCCGTAAGTTTGGTATGAAGTACCAAAGTAATCCCGGCATGGAACACTGGACAGCGGTCAACAATATCCTGAAGTACCTGAAAAGGACTAAGGAAATGTTTCTCATTTATGGAGGTGACGAAGAGCTCGTCGTAAAGGGTTACGTCGATGCTAGCTTCGACACAGATCTGGATGACTCTAAGTCACAAACCAGATACGTGTATATTTTGAATGGTGGGGCAGTAAGCTGGTGCAGTTGCAAGCAAAGCGTTGTGGCGGGATCTACATGTGAAGCGGAGTACATGGCAGCCTCGGAGGCAGCACAAGAAGCAGTCTGGGTGAAGGAGTTCATTACCGACCTAGGAGTCATACCCAATGCGTCGGGCCCGATGACTCTCTTCCGTGACAACACTGGAGCTATTGCCCTTGCCAAGGAGCCCAGGTTTCACAGGAAGACCAGGCATATCAAGCGTCGCTTCAACTCCACTCGTGAAAGTGTTCAAAATGGAGACATAGAGATTTGTAAAGTACATACGGACCTGAATGTAGCAGATCCATTGACTAAACCTCTCCCTGGAGCAAAACATGATCAACACCAGAACTGCATGGGTGTTCGATTCATCACAATGTAACTAGAATATTGACTCTAGTGCAAGTGGGAGACTGTTGGAAATATGCCTTAGAGGCAATAATAAAATGGTTATTATTATATTTCTTTGTTTATGATAATTGTCTATTGTTCATGCTATAATTGTGTTATCCGGAAATCGTAATACATGTGTGAATACATAGACCACAACACGTCCCTAGTGAGCCTCTAGTTGACTAGCTCATTGATCAAAAGATAGTCATGGTTTCCTGACTATGGACATTAGATGTCATTGATAACGGGATCACAGCATTAGGAGAATGATGTGATGGACAAGACCCAATCCTAAGCATAGCTCAAAGATCGTCTAGTTCGTTTGCTGTAGCTTTTCTGAATGTCAAGTATCATTTCCTTAGACCATGAGATTGTGCAACTCCCGGACACCGTAGGAGTTCCTTGGGTGTGCCGAACGTCACAACGTAACTGGGTGACTATAAAGGTACATTACAGGTATCTCCGAAAGTGTCTGTTGGGTTGGCACGAATCGAGACTAGGATTTGTCACTCCGTATGACGGAGAGGTATCTCTGGGCCCACTCGGTAATGCATCATCATAATGAGCTCAATGTGATCAAGTGGTTGAGGGGAGGGCTGCATATAACATCCAAGGCGCAGCCCCTCCCCTCCCCAACACCTCTCCTCCTCCATAAGAGCTTGGTGAAGCCCTGCCGGAGTACTGCAGCTTCACCACCACCACGCCGTCGTGCTGCTGTTGGAGCCCTCTTCCTCAACCTCTCCCTCCTCCTTGCTGGATCAAGGCGCGGGAGACATCCTCGCTCCGTATGTGTGTTGAACGTGGAGGTGCCGTCAGTTCGGCGCTAGGATCTTCGGTGATTTGGATCACGACGAGTACGACTCCATCAACCCGTTCTCTTGAACGCTTTCGCTCGTGATCTACAAGGGTATGTAGATGCACTCCTTTCTCCCTCGTTGCTAGATGACTCCATAGATTGATCTTGGTGATGCGTAGAAAATTTTAAAATTCTGCTACGTTCCCCAACAGTCTGTACATTCAACTATGTTTCCTGTTTATCAGCCATTTGAATTGGAGCGGGTGTCGGTGTCAAAACCGGCGGATCTCGGGTAGGGGGTCCCAAACTGTGTGTCTAGGTCGGATGGTAACAGGAGGCGGGGGACACGATGTTTTACCCAGGTTCGGGCCCTCTTGATGGAGGTAAAACCCTATGTCCTGCTTGATTGATATTGATGATATGGGTAGTACAAGAGTAGATCTAGCACGAGATCAGAGAGGCTAAACCCTAGAAGCTAGCCTATGGTATGATTGTATGTTGTGGTTGTTGTCCTACGGACTAAAACCCTTCGGTTTATATAGACATCGGAGAGGGTTAGGGTTACACAAGGTCGTTTACAAAGGAGGAGATATCCATATCCGTATTGCCTAGCTTGCCTTCCACGCCAAGTAGAGTCCCATCCGGACATGAGATGAAGTCTTCAATCTTGTATCTTCATAGTCTAACAATCCGGCCAATGGAGATAGTCCGGCTGTCCGGAGACCCCCTAATCCAGGACTCCCTCAATAGCCCCCGAACCAGGCTTCAATGACGATGAGTCCGGTGCGCGGTATTGTCTTCGGATTGCAAGGCGGGTTCCTTCTCCGAATACATCATAGAAGAATTTGAATACGAGGATAGTGTCTGACCCTGCAAAATAAGTTCCACATACCGCCGTAGAGAGAATAATATTTTCGCAAATCCAATTTGCTGACACTTTTTGGCAGCATGATGTTGTGTCATGGCCCGGCGATTATTCGAACCGTTTTTCTTCAACCAGCTCGCACATAACGCGAGGCGGTTTCTTGACACGTCTTGTTGAAGCGGAGATCGTGTTCCCCAAATTACGGGATTCTCATTAATGTGGTCGTGGGTAACCCAACCGTGTCTAGGACTCCTAGAATATAGGCAAGTCCTAAACGGCTACGGAGAGGACGCCTGATATTCACCCTCTTTATAAAGGGACAAGGTTTTCGCTTTTTCCCTCTCGTGCTCAATCGAACCCTTCCCCCGCCTCGAGTTCTAACACCCAAAGCCCAGGTTAGGTGCTCCGGATCTTCAATCATGTCCGGATCCAGCCTTCAAGGCCAATGGATGCCCTCCTCCGTTACGGAAGAGGACATTAAGAAATTGAGGGAGGCTAGATACCTGACCGCCGAGGTTTCGCATCGGCTGCCTGCTCGAGGGCAGATCGTCCCTACTCCCGAACCCAACGAGAACGTCATGTTCGTCTCCCACTTCCTCCGAGGTCTAGGCCTCACTATGGATCCCTTCATCAGGGGTTTGATGTTCTATTACGGGCTAGATTTCCACGATCTAGCTCCGGACTCCTTTCTCCACATCTCGACATTTATTGTCGTGTGTGAGGCCTTCCTCCGCGTTACCCCTCACTTCGGCTTGTGGCTCAAGACCTTTGAAGTAAAGCCGAAGATGATCGAGGGACAACATGCAGCGTGCGGAGGTGCATCAATAGGCAAGATGGAAGGAGCTCCATGGCTGAAAGGTTCCTTTCCAGAGGTGTCCAAATTATGGCAACGGGAGTGGTTTTACGTCACGGCTCCCAGAAGTGCCAAGTGGGCGGCTGCCCCCGCTTTCCGCTCGGGCCCCCCACCACAACTGATGTCATGGATTAGCAGAGGTCTGAGCTGGGGTCCAGCCAAGGACGTGCCTATGCTGCAAAGCCGCATCCGAGATCTCTTCGAGGGAGATTTTAATTTGGTTGTGGTAATACAAGTTATGCCGGTTCGTCAAGTCCAGCCTTGCAAACGCCGGCCCTTCGCTTGTGGGAGTTCAACCCAGAGGGACCGCGTGCCATTCAAAGTTTCCTGGGCCTGACGCATGAGGATATGTACAAGTCATTCTTCGGACCTCAAGTAGAGTGTCCGGATATTACCGAGGACGTGGGCTTGAGCAGTAACCGTGCCGCCGAACAAGTAAGAAATCCTCTGGCCAAACACACTGTCTTTTATTCGTTATGAAGTTATTTCTGAGAGTTTGCTTTTTGACCAGGACTGGCTAACAAAGGCAAAGATGATTCAGTGTTTGGCCCCCCTCCCTGAGGGTTTGGAAAATCCGGTATTAGAAAAGATGCTTGAGGTCGCACCTTGCCCGGGGCCCTCGAAGGAAGATACGGGGGGGATAATACGAGCGGACGCGGGCCCCCATCGCTACCCGTTCCAACCGAGGGAATGAGCGTCTCCATGAAGGAGGATAACCGGGGGAGGAAAAGGACTGCTTCCGAGGATCCGAAAGCCGAAGCCTCCAAACGGGAGAAGAAGTCTCCCACAAAGGGGCCTGCCTCAGGGGGTGCTTTTGCCGCACAAAGTCCGCAGGCGGATCAACCCTCCAACGAGTCGTAAGTGATCCAAAATACTTTAATAGTAAAGGTGTGCTATCTTTTTCTGAGAAAATAACCACTGCATATATCTTGCAGTTCAGGGCTTAGCCCCTCTCAGTTGAGCTCGTCTTCGGGGGATCTTCTTCCAGAGATGATGGAGAACAAAACGCCTCCCCCGGACTCCTCCGCTCAAGAAGCGGGCGACCCCGAAGTGTCATCACGGAGGGCCTCTCCGGATCTGGTGAGGCCAGAAGACAAACCCATAGACCCCCGAAGTCCCCAGCGTCCGGCTCCCGAAGAGAGCAGACAAAAGAGTCTGGCACCGTCTGGTATGCGGTCGGACGTTTAGAGGGAGCTGGTGGGGCGAGCGGCCATCTCAGAAGAACACCGTACGCTGATGGGTACGGTGATGGAGAGAATTTCGTCCGCCAAAATCGGATTACATGAAGCCTTTATGAGTCTACTGACAGGCTTTGAGGTACGTGAGATAATATGTGATAGTACTGCACATGTTAGGTGTGCCCTGTGTAGATAGTAGCCCCTGAGACTCTGGTTGTCGTCGAGAACGGCGGCGAATAGAGGAGCATATTCCCAGGCAATAACCAGACTGCCCCTATGTGCAGGTGGTGGAAGCTCCGGTGGCTAGCCGGACTAGTGAGTTTGCCAAATTAAAACGGCAACTGGATGCGGCAGACGCCGACATCGAGCTTGTTAACAAGAGGCTTGACGAGGCACGGGGTAAGTGTTATTATCTGGTGAACGTCACATAGTAAGAGCAGCATGATGCCAGTATCTTTAATATGTTGTGACTGTAGATGGAGCTGCCACCATGGAAACCTTGCGGGCAGAACTTGCCCGAGCCAAAGAACAAGCGAGGATTAGTAATGTGGCTGCTTTGAAGGCGGCCGTAGAGTTGAAAGCCGAGAAGGCCGCGCATTGCGAGAGCCAAGAGAATATGGCCAAGATGGCCGTAGAATTAAAAGACACTGCCGACCATTGTCGGGTCCTTGAAAAAGAAAACCGAGTGAAGGCAACGGACCTTGAGAAGGCCACGATGGCGAACAAAGACACCCGTTCTGCTATGAGAGCGAAGAAGGAGGAGCTGCGGGAATCTGGGGATATTGCGGCTGGGAAACCCTTCATGTTACAGAGGAAGTTCGGAGATCCACGGTATGCTCCTCTGGATCGGCTGTGGAGTTCGGCAGATGCGTATATGGATTTGGCGGCGAGCACTGCCGATGCAGCCAAGTACTTCCAAGGTCAGACAGATCGTGAAGTGGACAAGCTGTTCTGGTCGCAATTCAACGTTCCAGAGCGTCCGCTTTCATTGACTGACCAGCTAGCCGAATGGGCCGGACTGAATAGGTTGTCCGGACTCGCCATGAGGTCTGTTATGGATCAGCTATGGCCGGAAAAGCCAAAGTCGAACAGCTATTTCAGCTTAGTGCAGCAGTTCCTTGGTGCGGTGTCGTGCATTAATGCGATGAAGAGGTCGGCGTGCATAGAAGGCTCGCGGATGGCCCTTGCCCGTGTTAAAGCATACTGGGCGGAGATGGACGCTACCACTGTTGCCGCGCAGGGTTCGGCCATAGGCCGAGTGGCTGACGAGCACTATTTCGAGGAGGTTCTCGAGGATGCTCGTTTGATAGAGGCCCAGTGCTCGAAGAATATTATGTTTGAGTGATATGTATTCTCATTGTAAACACAATGCTTTTATGAAATTTTATAAGGCTATGTTTATATTTTTGCCTGAAAGTAGTATGATGCCTCCTGTGCGGCCGTTTATGTATACATGTGTATAACCTGAAAGATTGCAGCCGTCGGCTTCAACCCCCACGCATATAATGCGGAGGTGCTCGCGAAAAACGCGTGTTCACACTTAACCCAACGTCTTGGTCCTATTAAGGAGGTGATAGCATAGCGAATGAGGCAACTGAACTATAATGCTTTAACACTTTCACTTAGCCATAGGAGTTTGACAGTGGGGCTACTAGATAGCCCCTGGTGGCTCCGCACTCTCCCGATCGCGGGGTGCGTACATGCCTGGCCGGAAAACGGCCCTTCGTTAAGGCGGAGGAATTCTAACATTCCGATAGGTCATCGAGTGGTTGACCAGTCTCACGCTATATCATGACACTCAGTTTTCGGCTTTCTCTACTAAGGTGCTCGTCCGGATGAACCAGGACACAATCGCAGTAGTTCTCCAGGTGCTACCTTAGCCGATAAAGCGGAATGTAAGGCACCAAAACACAGGAGCCGGGCAAACCCAACATTTGACCAAAGACAATGATTCGGAGCTGATGCATATAAGGCCAAACTCGCGACGCCGAACACTCCCTAAGGTATTCGGTCTTTATGGTATAAACCAGGCCTAAATAGTGCCCTTTGTAAGAAGCCCCTTGTGTCCAGATACGTGCATTATTCTGACGTGGCCACATGCCAAGATGTCAGCATCCTTCTCAACTGTGCTGAGAATTCGGTGGATGTGTATCAACAAGAGACAGTAAAAAAGGTTTACGCAGGGTCTTAATCTAAAAAGAATCCTTGGAGCGGGTCCCTGCTGCACGTCTGCACCTGTGTCTCCGTTGTGCCGTATCCAGGACGGGTGTAACACGATGATCATCTGTAAAAGAGAGGAACTTAGGTGAAAAAGTTGTCGTGCAAAAAGATAGTTTTTAAAGAAACCATGTATAATTCAAGATGAGTAAAAATTGCCACTTGTCTGCGCGCGTTGAGCCCCTTGTATTTGTAATAGGGGTGTGCCCATTGATCCGGTATGAATTACATATAGCTAGCCACTCGTCTCGGATGTTGTGCTTGAAAGCCGCTAAGGCCTCCGCATCCGGACAGTCGACGATTTGATTTTTCTTTGTAAGGAACCGAGTCCAGAATTGCCTAGCCGACTCTCCTGGCTGCTGAATTATGTGGCTCAAGTCATCGGCATCTGGTGGTCGCACATAAGTGCCCTGAAAGTTGTCGAGGAATGCGGCTTCCAGATCTTCCCAACAGCTAATGGAGTCAACTGGCAAGCTGTTAAGCCAATGCCGCACTGGTCCTTTGAGCTTTAGTGGGAGGTATTTAATGGCATGTAAGTCATCGTCGCGGGCCATGTGGATGTGGAGGAGGAAATCCTCAATCCATACCGCGGGATCTGTTGTGCCGTCGTATGATTCAATATTTACAGGTTTGAAACCTTCTGGGAATTGATGTTCCATTACTTCGTCTGTGAAGCATAAGGGGTGTGCGGCGCCTCTGTATTGGGCTATATCGCGACGCAGCTCAAATGGGTCTTGCCCGCTGTGTTCAGCCCGGCCGGATTTGCTTTTACTGTATCCGGCGTGACGTTTGTCGTCTCGCAGAGTGGTGCGCCCTCATGATCTGTAGATCGATCTTGAATGCTTTGCCTTGTCCTCCAATATGTCTCCCAGGTCTGGCGTATCTCCCCATGCCTTTTTATTTGAATGGCGTTGGGGTGGAGGCTGAGCTTTTGGCTGGAATGCCTCTCTATCGCGACCACGAGGTAGCCGATCAGCCGTATCATACGCTTCTTCCTCCAGTCGAGGTAGTAACCTGCGCCTTGGGTAACTCTTGGAGGGGCGCTCGAGTTTATATTCCTTGGCCGCGAGGACTTCAGTCCATTTGTCAGCTAGCAGATCTTGATCAGCTTGAAGCTGCTGCTGCTTTTTCTTCAGGCTATTTGCCGTGGCCATAAGCCGGCGCTTGAAGCGCTCTTGTTCGACAGGATCCTATGGTACGGCGAATTCATCGTCGCCGAGGCTTGCCTCGTCTTTGGAGGGGGGCATGTGATTGTCATCCTCCTCCTCTTCGTCTGCCACTCTCTTAGGAGAGCTGGCTCCTCCATCCTCCTGCTCTAAATCTTGCTAGAGGGGTTTGTTGTTGTCTTTGGCACTATCCGGAGTGTTATTATCTCCTGTGCTGGTATCGCCACTTTTACTTTGGCGGGACTTAGAGCGGCACCGCTGACGTCGGCGTTTGGGTTGCTTCTTGGAGGGGTCATCCTCCGCTATCCCGTCGCCATTGCCTTCTTTGGGTGTATCCACCATGTATATGTCATATGATGAGGTGGCTTTCCAGTGCCCTATAGGTGCTGGTTCATGTTCGTCTCCTACATCATCGTCCATACCGTCGATGTCTTCGGAGTCGAAGTTGAGCATGTCGGTTAAATCATCGACAGTGGCTACAAAGTGGGTGGTGGGTGGGCGTCGAATTTTTTCGTCGTCCGCATCCCAATCCTGTTGGCCATAATCTAGCCAGGGCTCTCCTGACAAAGAGAGAGACCTTAGTGAATTCAGAATGTCGCCGAAGGGCGAGTGCTAGAAGATATCCGCGGCGGTGAATTCCATGATCGGCGCAAATCGGATTCGATTGGCAGGGGCGCGGATGGTTCGGAGTCCGGGAAAGAGTCCCACACCTTGGAGTCCCAGGCTGCGTAGAGGGTTAGGCTGGTGTTATCACCGTTGAGACTGCAGCCCCTGAGGCGGTGTCTAACCACCCATCCTCGACTGGCCCAGTTGGCTCCGAGCTAAGGGTCGATGCTGATGCGGGCACAGCCTCTGGGGTACTGTTCGGCGGCAGAGCTAGGTCATACCCATCACGACAGTGCGGCGCGCCCGGCTGTGGCTCGAATCCGTCGAAGATCAAGTCTTCGTGGATGTCGGCCGTGTAGTTCAAACTTCCAAATCTAACCTGATGGCCAGGGGCGTAGCTTCCAATCTGCTCCAGATGGCCAAGCGAATTAGCCCGCAGTGCAAAGCCACCGAATATGAAGATCTGTCTGGGAAGAAAAGTCTCACCCTAGACCGCATCGCTATCGATGATAGTAGGAGCCATCAAGCCTAACGGCGACGACACAGAGGAACTCTCAATGAAAGCACCAATGTCGGTGTCAAAACCGGCGGATCTCAGGTAGGGGGTCCCGAACTGTGCGTCTAGGCCGGGTGGTAACAGGAGGCAGGGGACACGATGTTTTACCCAGGTTCGCGCCCTCTTGATGGAGGTAAAACCTTACATCCTGCTTGATTGATATTGATGATATGGGTAGTACAAGAGTAGATCTACCACGAGATCATAGAGGCTAAACCCTAGAAGCTAGCCTATGGTATGATTGTATGTTGTGGTTGTTGTCCTACGGACTAAAACCCTTCGGTTTATATAGACACCGGAGAGGGTTAGGGTTACACAAGGTCGGTTACAAAGGAGGAGATATCCATATCCGTATTGCCTAGCTTGCCTTCCAGGCCAAGTAGAGTCCCATCCGGACATGAGACGAAGTATTCAATCTTGTATCTTCATAGTCTAACAGTCCGGCCAATGGAGATAGTCCGGCTGTCCGGAGACCCCCTAATCCAGGACTCCCTCAGCGGGTGATGCAAGTATCTAGCGGACTAAAAACACGGTCTTCAAATAAAACAGTGCTACCTCTTGGTGGAGATAGCACCCCGGTTGTACATGCACAAGAACCAGCCCTACCACACATAACCCAAACTCCCGCAGATTGTACCCCTACTACAATGGACAGAGAACCAGCTTCACCCAATCTAACCCCAGCCCCAGCCGATAGTAACCCAGTTCATGTTGACACAGCACCATCTCCACCACAGAGCTCCCAAACAAGAGCAGTTAGTAAGGCAGCTCCAGTGCCCATAGGGCCAGTACTATCACGGCGAACCCCAACTCCACCAGTTAGTACGCCTATTCCTGTGGAGGAAGCACAACCAGCTAGTCGTAGTTTAGCATCTATCGCATTTGATGTTGTTAAATCGTATGTGCGTATCTTTCCATCTTGGAAATATTATACTGAAGATGAAGGAAAATGTCAGTTGCAGGTGTTTGTCCAGGAGTTATGTGTAAGTAATGTTATTCATGGCAATTACTTTGCTTCGTCCCATACATCCTACCTCCATGATGGTTATAATACAGCAAATTTTCCCATTTTTCTCTATAGAGAAGGACCGATTTGGAAACTCGGGATGAGGTAACCTGTGCTAATACCTCTGCTATCTTCAAGAATGCTTGGTGGCAGTATTGGAATTACCTGAAGAAAACGCACTTCACCGGCAAAGAAA
This sequence comes from Triticum aestivum, assembly GCF_018294505.1. Classification (NCBI taxonomy): domain Eukaryota; kingdom Viridiplantae; phylum Streptophyta; class Magnoliopsida; order Poales; family Poaceae; genus Triticum; species Triticum aestivum. The sequence continues at coordinate 665,809,684 of NC_057806.1, forward strand.
CTCATCAAATTCCCTTACGTTCTCCTGAGACACATTTACTGGACGATGACTGGGAATGCCTTGTTCTGTACTGGTCCTGAACCAAGAATGTGGTAAGGTCTATGAGCTCATTTTATATTTTTAAGTATTATATTCTTGCATCTTACTGTACTCTGTTCATGTAGAACAAGTGCCTAAACCTGAAGAACAACTGTTCTAATTTAAGATTCCATTGCTACCATAGGACATAGATATATGTTTGTTTGATGCTTTTCTTATGTACTAGTACTTGGCAATAGAAGACTTGGTAGTTTAATCCTGTCCACCTTACTAATGAACTGGTTCACCGAAATGAGTTTCATATACTAGTACATGCTAAACTTGTTATGTGTCTACTTGTTTCTTCTTTTAGAATGCTGACAGAATATTGGGGAAGAGTGCCTTATTAAGCAATGGTAAAGGAAGTAATGCAGATAAGGTTCAGGATAGTGACACATCATGTCTTTGTTTAGTGTTGGAGTTACTGGCCAATACTGCTTGCACAAGCTATTCAAACTCACTGTCTGAATCAGTTCGGTTTCTTGAGTCTCAACTACAAGCTGAAAGACATCGATCAGATGTGCTACAAAAAGAAGCAGAAGGACTGCGGAAGTCCCTGGAGCATTCAGATGCATACTTTCTAGTGCAACAGCAAGCGTTGGAGGATTTTAGCGCCAAACAGGACAAAGCTAATCAGGTTGCTAAGCTTATTGCCAGCATGGTGGATACCCAGGATAACATTTCTTGAGCTCTTCTGAAGTTGTTTCAGTTATGCTCTTGTTTTGCTGCCGCATTTATTTGCACTGGTGGCCAATTTTGACGGCCAGTGTATATGATATGTTGCTTTGTTCCCTATATTTGCACTGGTGGCGAACTTTGATGCCCAGTGGATGTAATATGTGTAATAGCCGTGATAGCCTAGCGTTAGTTGCTTGCTTATTTATTTCCTTGTTGTCTTGTTTATTTGTTTGCTTGTAGTCATTGCAGTTCTTTTTCCGCGGTTAACTAGTGGCTGCAATAACCTATTTTTTAAAACTAGGCCACAATAACCATGGGCTAATATTTATTATAGTGACACTGGGCCTCCTACGGGCCGTAGAAACAGTGGGCCTTCTACGGGCCGTAGAAACAGTAGGCCTTCTACAGGCCGTAGAAACAATGGGCCTTCTACGGGCCGTATCATCAATGGGCCTTATACGGGTCGTATGATTGATTGGCCAAACATGGGCCAATAACAGGCCGCATTATGGCTGTAAATGGGCTAGAGATGGAATCGTCCGTTCATGGGCCGACCGTAACGGGCCATCGTTAATAGGCCATATTTGATGACGCTATGAAAATGGTCCAACGTATTAACGGACCACAAACGGGCCGACTGTAACCACGGGCTGAATTTGGCCCACAAGCAAAAAATGACAGTAACGGGCCGTAAGTAATCGAATGCTGGAAATGAGCCCAAGAATAAATGGGCTCTGAGAAGGCCGAAAGATAACATGGGCTAGAAATGGCCCAACAGAAAAACGGTCGTTAATGGGTATAAAGTGATACACTGTTCATTACGGGCCAGTTTCACCACGGGCCGTTAATGGGTGTAAAGTGATACACTGTTCATTACGGGCCAGTTTCACCACGGGCCGTTAATAGGCCAAGAGTTACATAGGGCCTCATATGGGCCAAAAGAAGTCATGGGCCATACATGGGCCAGAAGTGAAAACGGGCTGGAATCATATTGGATGGCCCAGATGACGCTACTAGGCCTAATTCGAATAGGGCGTAACGGGCCTCGGGTTAGTGGGTTGTAAATGGGCTATATGCGAACAGGCCGTTAACATGCTTTCCATGGGCCGGCCCGCCACCTTTTGACCAAGTCAAATGGGCTAGCCTTTTCATAGGAATGGGCCTCTGTTGGGCCGTACCACGTGTCGACGTATCATAGGCGCCTTCCATCCAATGAGTGGTTGACATCTGTCCCAACGATGAGCCGGCACGTGTTTCCTCCAGCCAAGGATGATTTTACACATGGAAAATCCCCATTGGTCGGGGCTGTTCGCGGGTTATCGGATCCAAAACACGACCCGGTAGCTTAACAGCGTTCCGTTACGGTGGATGCCACGTGTCGGTCACCCTTGACGAAAGCACTTCTGTGACACGCGATTTATCGTCATGGAAGTGGACACTTTCATGATGATAATTTTGGTAATGTCATGGAACACTTCTACGACAGCACAGGTATGACTATCTTGATTCTGCCATAAATTTGTCATGGATGTACATGCATGACAAAAAAAGCGACCTACTGTGACAAACACGTATCATCACGGAAGTGTATTTTTTTTGTAGTGCTTCTCTCTTTTTCTCTCGTTTATCTGGGCCTTCTCCTTTTTTTACGGACTTTCTCCTTCTTTTTTCCCTCACTTGGGACAATGCTCTAGAAAATGATGATCATCACACTTCTATTTATTTACAACTCAATGATTACAACTTGATACTAGAACAAAGTATGAATCTATGTGAATGCCTCCGGCGGTGTACCGGGATATCCAATGAACCAAGAGTGACATGTATGAAAGGATTATGAATGGTGGCTTCGCCACAAATACTATGTCAACTACATGAGCATGCAAAGCAATATGACAATGATGAACGTGTCATGATAGACAGAACGGTGGAAAGTTGCATGGCAATATATCTCGGAATGGCTATGGGAATGCCATAATAGGTAGGTGTGGTGATTGTTTTGAGGAAGATATAAGGAGGTTTATGTGTGAAAGAGCGTATCATATCACGGGGTTTGGATGCACCGGCGAAGTTTGCACCAACTCTCAATGTGAGAAAGGGCAATGCACGGTACCGAAGAAGCTAGCAATGATGGAAAGAGAGTGCATATAATCCATGGACTCAACATTAGTCATAAAGAACTCACATACTTATTGCAAAAATCTACAAGTCATCAAAAACCAAGCACTACGCGCATGCTCCTATGGGGATAGATTGGTAGGAAAAGACCATCACTTGTCCCCGACCGCCACTCATAAGGAAGACAATCAAAGAACACCTCATGTTTCAAATTTGTTAAATAACGTTTACCATACGTGCATGCTACGGGACTTGCAAACTTCAACACAAGTATTTTTCAAATTCACAACTACTCAACTAGCACAACTTTGATATCACTACCTCCATGTCTCAAAACAACCATCAAGCATCAAACTTCTCTTAATATTCAACACACTCATAAGAAAGTTTTTACTAGTCTTGAATACCTAGAATATTAGGATTATTTAAGTAAATTACCATGCTATTTAAGACTCTCAAAATAATCTAAGTGAAGCATGAGAGAATAATAGTTTCTATAAAACAAATCCACCGACGTGCTCTAAAAAATATAAGTGAAGCACTAGGGCAAAAACTATATAACTCAAAAGATATAAGTGAAGCACATAGAGTATTCTAATAATTTCCGAATCATGTGTGTCTCTATCAAAAGGTGTGTACAGCAATGATGATTGTGGTAAACTAAAAAGAAAATACTCAAATCATACAAGACGCTCCAAGCAAAACACATATCATGTGGTGAATAAAAATATAGCTCCAAGTAAAGTTACCGATGGAAGTAGACGAAAGAGGGGATGCCTTCCGGGGCATCCCCAAGCTTTGGCTTTTAGGTGTCCTTATATTATCTTGGGGTGCCATGGGCATCCCCAATCTTAGGCTCTTGCCACTCCTTGTTCCATAATCCATCAAATCTTTCACCCAAAAGTTGAAAACTTCACAACACAAAACTTAAAGTAGAAAATCTCGTGAGCTCCGTTAGCGAAAGAAAACAAAAAACCACTTCAAGGTACTGTAATGAACACATTCTTTATTTATATTGGTGTTAAACCTACTGTATTCCAACTTCTCTATGGTTTATAAACTATTTTACTAGCCATAGATTCATCAAAACAAGCAAACAACACTCGAAAAACAGAATCTGTCAAAAACAGAACAGTCTGTAGTAATCTGTAGCTAACACAAGATCTGGAACCCCCAAAATTCTAAAATAAATTTCTGGACGCGAGGAATTTATCTATTAATCATCTTCAAAAAGAATTAACTAAATATAACTTTCCAAATAAAAATGGCAACAATTCTAGTGAGCGCTAAAGTTTCTGTTTTTTACAGAAAGATTAAAAAGACTTTCCCCAAGTCTTGTCAACGGTTCTACTTGGCACAAACACTAATTAAAAACAAAAAACACAACCAAAACAGAGCCTAGATAAATTATTTATTACTAAACAGGAGCAAAAAGCAAGGAATAAAAATAAAATTGGGTTGCCTCCCAACAAGCGCTATCGTTTAACGCCCCTAGCTAGGCATAAAAAGCAAGGATAGATCTAGGTATTGCCATCATAATAAGATAGATCATTAAAACTCATTTCATATTCCCTACGTTCGGCAGCAAGTTTTCTTTGAGGCAAGCAAAAGTAATCAAAAGGGCTAACTTTAATGGGACAAAAGTCCCCAAGATCAACTTTGGGAGGTATAGGTTCCTCCTTTGGCCCTTCGTATTGCACAACCAATTCATCATTATAAGCATTCTTTTGACAGAACTTTGTGAGCCTATACTCGAGAGAATATACTAGTTCATTATTTCGAATAGCCAAATCATTATTAAGTTCAGAAATTCTATCAACTAGAACTTTGGTAGGAACCCTTTTTCTAAGATTTTCATTGAAAGCAACATAGTCTAGAGATTGAAAACGCATTATTTCATCTTGATCAAAAATGATAGCCTCTATGGGAAGACGACAAGCATCCACCCTATAATGCGCAAAGATTTCTTTGGCCTCTTTTATTATGAATCTAAACTCATGAGCCAAAAACATAGTAGCGGCACGCTTAACAGAAGAATGTTCAATATTAGAAAATTCTTTGTATGCAAGGATGCATGTGCATAAATTGTCTTTCAAGTTCAACTACAAGCATGGCGATAGCGTCCGCAAGACTACTAGTTCTATGAAGGATAGAGCTACCCATAGAAGGCAAAGCATTGGCACAAGTAAATAAATCTTGGATAACTCCTTTTCCAATAATATTACCACTACCAACTCGGAATTTTTTTGTATGTGAGATAGGGGGTTCTTCAGCAGGAGCATCAGAGTTTTTCATGATATTATTATTGTCCATATCGACAATAATTTACACGACTTCAGACATAACGGCGGAAAGTGCAAGGGGCAAAAAGAGGCAAACGGAGAAAGAGAGGGAGAATAAAACGGCAAGGGTGAAGTGGGGGAGAGGAAAACGAGAGGCAAATGGCAAATAATGTAATGCGGGAGATAAGGGTTTATGATGGGTACTTGGTGTGTTGACTTTTGCATAGACCTCCCCGGCAACGGCGCCAGAAATCCTTCTTGCTACCTCTTGAGCACTTGCATTGGTTTTCCCTTGAAGAGGAAAGGGTGATGTAGCAAAGTAGCATAAGTATTTCCCTCAGTTTTTGAGAACCAAGGTATCAATCCAGTAGGAGGCCACGCACGAGTCCCTCGGACCTACACAAACAAATAAATCCTTGCAACCAACGCGATAAGGGGTTGTCAATCCCTAGACGGTCACTTATGAGAGTGAGATCTGATAGATATGATAAGATAATGTTTTTGGTATTTTTATGATAAAGATGCAAAGTAAAATAAAAGGCAATAAAAATAACTAAGTATTGGAAGATTAATATGATGGAAAATAGACCCGGGGCCATAGGTTTCACTAGTGGCTTCTCTCAAGAGCATAAGTATTCACGGTGGGTAAACAAATTACTGTTGAGCAATTGACAGAATTGAGCATAGTTATGAGAATATCTAGGTATGATCATGTATATAGGCATCACTTCTGAGACAAGTAGACCAACTCCTGCCTGCATCTACTACTATTACTCCACACATTGATGTCTACTACATAACCTTCTTCTTGTAGATGTTGTTGGGCCTCCAAGTGCAGAGGTTTGTAGGACAGTAGCAAATTTCCCTCAAGTGGATGACCTAAGGTTTATCAATCTGTAGGAGGCGTAGCATGAAGATGGTCTCTCTCAAACAACCCTGCAACCAAATAACAGAGTCTCTTGTGTCCCCAACACATCCAATACAATGGTAAACTGTATAGGTGCACTAGTTCGGCGAAGAGATGGTGATACAAGTGGTATATGGATGGTAGATAAAGGTTTTTGTAATCTGAAAATATAAAAACAGCAAGGTAACTAATAATAAAAGTGAGCACAAACGGTATTGCAATGTGTTGAAACAAGGCCTAGAGTTCATACTTTCACTAGTGCAAGTTCTCTCAACAATAATAACATAATTGGATCACATAACTATCCCTCAACATGCAACAAAGAGTCACTCCAAAGTCACTAATAGCAGAGAACAAACGAAGAGATTATGGTAGGGTACGAAACCACCTCAAAGTTATTCGTTCGGATCGATCTATTCAAGAGTTCGTACTAGAATAATACCTTAAGACACAAATCAACCAAAACCCTAATGTCACCTAGATACTCCAATGTCACCTCAAGTATCTATGGATATGATTATACGATATGCATCACACAATCTCAGATTCATCTATTCACCCAACACATAGAACCTCAAAGAGTGCCCCAAAATTTCTACCGGAGAGTAAAGGCTAAAACGTGTGCCAACCCCTATGCATAGATTACCAAGGTCACGGAACCCGCAAGTTGGTCACCACGGGTATCCCACGCAATACATACATCAAGTGTTCTCAAATCCTTAAAGACTCAACCCGATAAGATAACTTCAAAGGGAAAACTTGATCCATTACAAGAGAGTAGAGGGGGAGAAACATCATAAGATCCAACTATAATAGCAAAGCTCGTGATACATCAAGATCGTACCACCTCAAGAACATGAGAGAGAGAGAGAGAGATCAAACACATAGCTACTGGTACATACCCTCAGCCTCGAGGGAGAACTGCTCCCTCCTTGTCATGGAGAGTGCCGGATGATGAAGATGGCCACCGAAGAGGGATTCCCCCTCCGGCAGGGTGTTGGAACGGGTCTAGATTGGCTTTCGGTGACTACAGAGGCTTCTGGCGGCGGAACTCCCGATCTATTGCACTAGTAGAAAAAGGGCCTTCGGTCCCGGTTCATAAGGGCCTTTAGTCCCGGTTCTAGAACCGGGACTAAAGGGTCGGTACTAAAGCCTCCCCCTTTAGTCCCGGTTCTTTCTGGAACCGGGACTAAAGGCCCTCCACGCGGCCGCTGCCTGGAGGTCCACCTTTAGTCCCGGTTGGTAACACCAACCGGTACTAAAGGAAATTTTATGATTTTTTTTTGAATTTTTTTTTGAATTTCAAATTTCTGAATTATTTTAACCTCTAATCTCTAATCACCCCTCATCACTGCTCAATTTAACCTTTAATCTCTAATAACCCCTCATCATTCCAAATCATCTAACTTCTCGAACGGTCACTCATCCTCTCACTACTCCAGCCTAAGCACGCTTAACTTCTGGGTTCTATTCTCCCTCGTTGCAAGTCTGCACTTGTTGTTTTCCTGACAATAATAAGATGTCAATCCTATTAACCCTCAGGAATTTAGCTTGAGCATGAAGTCACACATTTCACTGTTTGAGTTTGAAACTATTGTTCTAAAAATCAATAATTATTTAGTAACACTAATATTTCTTGAATAAGTAGTTTGACCATAGTTTGACCGTAGTTTGACCACAGTTTGACCACAGTTTGACCATAGTTTGACCAGATTTGAACAAAATTCAAAAAACTGAAATAATTATTTAGTAACACTAATATTTCTTGATTAAGTAGTTTGATCATTGTTTGACCACAGTTTGACCACAGTTGACCAAAATTCAAAAAAACTGAAATAATTATTTAGTAACACTAATATTCTTGAATAATTATTTAGTAACACTAATACTTCTTGAATAAGTAGTTTGACCATAGTTTGACCAAATTTAACAAAAATTCAAAAAAAACTGAAATTTGAGCATAACTTTTTTCCCTTTTAGAATTTTAGGATTCTAAAAAATTACAAACAGGTCGTAGGCGGTCTCCATCGAATGCGGATTTTCGTGCTGAATTTTTTGATATATTATACGTTTTTTCCGACATCGTATGCAAAAGTTATAGCCGTTTTACATTTTCCCTACACTTTTTGCAAAACATGTCCAAATTTAAGTTTTAAAATTTTCCTAACTAGTAGATGTAATAATATAACTACCTCTCGAAGGATTTTATTTTTTGAAGTTTTTATCATTTTCTTTTGATTTTTTCAAAACATAAAAGGCGATTCACAGGGGGGTAGAGTTTGAAAATGGGACCTTTAGTCCCGGTTTGAGACACAAACCGGGACTAAAGGGCATCACACCCTTTAGTCCCAGTTCGTGTCTCAAACCGGGACTAAATTAAGGTCTAATCTTTAGTCCCGGTTTGAGACACAAACCGGGACTAAAGGGCATCGCACCCTTTAGTCTCGGTTCGTGTCTCAAACCGGGACTAAAGGGCTCAGGTGAAATGGGACTAATGCCTTAGCCGCACGAACCGGGACCAATGCTCACATTAGTCCCGGTTCGTGACTGAACTGGGACTAATGTGAATATTGCCACGTGACCAAAGACATGTTTTCTACTAGTGTTGTGTTCCTCAAAGTTTTTAGGGTATATGGGTATATATGGGAGGAATAAATACGTCGGTGGACCTCTGGGCTGTCCACGAGGCAGGGGGCGCGCCCAGGGGGGTGGGAGTGCCCCCACCCTCGTAGGCAGCCCGGGACTCTCCTGATCCAACTCCGATACTCCGTGGGCTTCTTCTGGTCCAAAAATAAGTTTCGTGAAGTTTCAAGTCAATTGGACTCCGTTTGATTTTCCTTTTCTACGATACTCTAAAACAAGGAAAAAACAGACACTGACACTGGGCTCTGGGTTAATAGGTTAGTCCCAAAAATAATATAAAAGTGCATAATAAAGCCCATAAACATCCAAAACAGATAATATAATAGCATGGAACAATCAAAAATTATAGATATGTTGGAGACGTATCACACATCGACCGCTATCCAGCATGCATCTAGAGTATTAAGTTCAAGAGAACAGAGTAATGCTTTAAGCAAGATGACATGATGTAGAGGGATAAACTCATGCAATATGATATAAACCCCATCTTGTTATCCTCGATGGCAACAATACAATACGTGCCTTGCTTCCCCTACTGTCACTGGGAAAGGACACCGCAAGATTGAACCCAAAGCTAAGCACTTCTCCCATTGCAAGAAAGATCAATCTAGTAGGCCAAACCAAACTGATAATTCGAAGAGACTTGCAAAGATAACCAATCATACATAAAAGAATTCAGAGAAGATTCAAATATTGTTCATAGATAAACTTGATCATAAACCCACAATTCATCGGTCTCAACAAACACACCGCAAAAGAAGATTACATCGAATAGATCTCCACAAGAGAGGGGGAGAACTTTGTATTGAGATCCAAAAAGAGAGAAGAAGCCATCTAGCTAATAACTACGGACCCGAAGGTCTGAAGTAAACTACTCACACTTCATCTGAGAGGCTATGGTGTTGATGTAGAAGCCCTCCGTGATCGATGCCCCCTCCGACGGAGCTCCGGAACAGGCCCCGAGATGGGATCTCATGGATACAAAAAGTTACGGCGGTGGAATCAGGGTTTTGGCTCCGTATCTGGTAGTTTGGGGGTACGTAGGTATATATAGGAGGATGGAGTACGTCGGTGGAGCAACAGGGGGCCCACGAGGGTGGAGGGCGCGCCCAGGAGGGTAGGCGCGCCCCCCTACCTCGTGGCCTCCTGGTTGATGTCTTGACATAGGGTCCAAGTCCTCTGGATCACGTTCGTTCCGAAAATCACGTTCCCAAAGGTTTCATTCCGTTTGGACTCCGTTTGATATTCTTTTTCTGTGAAACTCTGAAATAGGCAAAAAACAGCAATTCTGGGCTGGGCCTCCGGTTAATAGGTTAGTCCCAAAAATAATATAAAAGTGTATAATAAAGCCCAATAATGTCCAAAACAGAATATAATATAGCATGAAACAATCAAAAATTATAGATACGTTGGAGACGTATCAAGATCGTGTCCCCTTATTGCGGGATTCTCATCAATACGAGCGTGGGTAATCCAACCGTGTCGTTTACACAACCTTTGGGAATAGGCGGGTGGGGAGGCGTTCGATATTCACTGCCTTTATAAGGGGATAAGGATCCCCCTTCTTCCCCCACGCCTACTCTCTTCCTTTGCCCTTCCATTCTTGAGCTCCAGCGCCCAAGCTCTCATCCTTCCCCACTCGAGCAAGCACTCAACCATGTCCGGATCCGGAGGTCAAGGCAAGTGGATGGCCTCCTCCGTTAAGGAGAAGGACATTACCGAGCTTCGAGCGGACGGGTATCTGGCAAAGGAAATCGCCCACCATCTTCCAGCCAAGGTGCAAGTCGTCCCTACACCGAAGCCCAACGAGAGGGTGGTATTCATCCCTCATTTCATCCGCGGGCTAGGTTTCCACTCCACCCTTTCGTCCATGAGCTGATGTTCTATTACGGTCTAGACTTCCATGATCTAACCCCGAACTCCTTCCTCAACATATCGGCGTTCATCATCGTGTGCGAGGCCTTCCTACGCATCCAACCCCACTTCAGGCTATGGCTCAAGGTCTTCAACATAAAGCCGAAGGTGGTGGATGGCCAGCACACGGAATGTGGAGGCGCTATGGTGAGCAAACTGACCAATGTCTCCTGGCCAAAAGGTACTTTCATGGAGACTGTCAAGGAATGACAGAAATTGTGGTTCTACATCACAGAACCCCGCGGTGCCACCTGGGCCGCAGCTACCGAATTCAACTCCGGTGCTACAATGCGACTCACCTCCTAGGTTGAGAAGGGCCCAAATTGGTCTTCGTCGGACGCGCTGATAGTGCTGCAAACGTGCATTCAAAGCATGGTGGATAAAAACATCAAGCTCGTCGACGTAATCCAGGTGATGCTGGTTTGCCGAATCCTCTCATGCCAAAGCCGGAGCCGCCCTCTATGGGAGTTCAATATGAAGAAGCACCAAACCTTGGAGAGGCTCTTCGGGACTACTCACGAAGATGCCTGGAAGTTGCTCTTCAAGGGCAACGAGACACCGCTAGCCACAGACTCGGACCGCGGGCACGACATTAACCACCCCGCCAACAAGGTAAGTCTTTAACACATCCTCTACTTGCTTGTTTCAAGGAGGATATCTGAACTTTTATTATCATTGCTTTTTCAGGAATGGACAGAGAGGGCGAAGCAGATTCGGTGTCCTGCTCCGCTACACGAGGAACCAGTCATCCCGCGCCTGGCGAAGATGCTGGTACCGGCGCCCTATAAGGCACCAGAGAAGAAGGCCAAGGGGGTCCAAAGTGGCCCCCGCCGCAAGGGAGCTTCGGGCGTGTCGTCCGAAGACAAGACTCGCTCCTCCGCCGCTGAAGACGACAATGAGGAGGAGGAAGAGAGCACTTCTCCCCCTAATGAGGGGAGGAAGAAGAGGGCGGCCTCCACAAGTCTGGAGGCGGAGGCGCCCAAGAGGGGGAAGGCCCTCTCACTGATAACTCTGCCTGGGACATTAACAGCAGCCCGGAGCGAAGGCCCCGGAACAAGCCCCTGGCCGCATAGTGAGTACTAAGAACCCGCACTCGTCTATTTATCCGGCCTCTCCACTTTATGGTATTAATATCATTAATCATGTTATTGTAGTCCGGCCCACAACAGCTCCCAACGATCCTCATCAGGAGGTTCATTGGATTCAAAAGCGATGGCTAGCGAGTCACCGGCGGCCGCTCACTCTCCCACGACTAAGGGCGACGACGAGGTGTTGTCCCAAAGGACCTTCCCAGGCCAACAAGAGGTTCGAGGGACCGCCGGGGTGACGCCAGAGGATGAAACCCCAGTTGTCAAACACATGGGGGAGCAGATCCCCATGGCGACTGAGGGCGGGGGCCTCGATCAGTTCGGCCCCCAGCCGAATACGATTCCGGAGACCCATGCGGCTCCGGAATCCGGTGAACGACCTCCTTCGAAAGAAGGGAGTGTGCTTGTTCCACCAGTGACCTCTGTCCAACCAGAGGGACCGGATAATCTACTGGAAGCGCTACGAGGCGCTTCCATTGTGGAAGAACACCGTATCCTCATGGGTATGGTGATTGAAAAGGTTCAGTCCGTCAAGAGCGGACTGGCCAAAGCCTGCAGCGGCCTGCTGACAGGTTTTGAGGTAAGCAGCGTAACGGGGAAAATCCCAATATAAACAGTAGCCCCTGAGACATTGTCTGGTGTTCGGAAAGAAAAATTGGACAGAGGATCAATTAAATTTTGCATGAAACTAACTAAAATGTGTCTGGTGTGAATAAGCAGGCTTCGTTGCTGGCCGTGACCTCACACACTGCCGAAGTCTCCGGCCTGAAGTAGAGACTGGAGCGGGCAGAGGAGGAGCTCGGCCAAGCGAGGAAGCAGCTGGAAGACCAGCAAGGTATGTGATGACTCGCTATATATTCGGAAAGAATAGATGATGTATATTGATCGTAATGTCATGATATGTGTAGGGGCGACGACCGAGGTCAAGGCCCTTAAAAAGGCCCTGGCCGAAGTCGAGGGAAAGGCTGTCAAGGAGCATGCCTCTCGTAAGAAGCTTAAGGCCCGGCTAAACGAGGTCCAGCAAGAGCTCCAGGACGCTGTGAAGAAGTATGAGACCTTGGAGGGCGATGTTTCGGCTCGAGAGACCTAACTCACTAAGGCTCATCGGGTTGAAGCCCAGGGTGCCCTCCAAGAGATCCAGACGGCCAAGAAGATCGCAGCGGGTAAGGTGTTTAGTATGCAAAGCAAGTATGTGAAGAAGAAGTATTTCTTACTAACCCGGATTCGGAGTTCTCCAGGGGCGTTTGCAGATCTATCGCACAGTGTGTCTGACGCTGCGGAGTTCTTCCGAGCCGAAGAAGGGAGGTCGACGGAGAAGTTGTTCTGGTCGCAGTACCTTGTGCCAGAGCATCCCGTGCCCTTCACCAATCAGCTAAAACAGCTGGTTGAGCTGCATAGGGTGGCCGAACTGGCCATGAAGGATTTGATAATCCGGTTGTGGCCTGCCGAAGCTATGCCCGGCAGCTACTTTGGGCTCGTGAAGCGGCTGGTGAACCCCTGTCCTCGGCTGGAGGTCGTCAAGCGATCGGCCTGCACTGAAGGTGCGCGCATGGCCTTCGCCCGCGTCAAGGTGTGGTGGGCGAAGATGGACGCCGTTAAGCTGACGACCGAAGGGCCGCCAGAGGGCAAGGAGCACCGCACGCCCGAGCGGTATTTTGCAGATTTCCTGGAAGGGTTTCGCATTGTAGCAATGCAATGTGCGCAAGACATTATTTTCGAATGAATACATTCATGTTGTCTTTGCCTTGTATGATGAAACAAAATCGTTATGTAATATAATGTTTTGTTATTTAAAAAAATTCTCCTCCTGTGCGGCTGTGTTATGTGAAATCTAAGAGTTAGCTAGTCGTCGGCTTCTGCCCCCATGTAGGAAATACAGGGGTGTTCGGGATGTAATCTAAACACTCTTGATCCAATTGTTTGGTCCTTGAAGGAGGTGTTTAGCGCGACGAACCAGGCAATCGGACTATGCGGCTTTAGCACCCTCACTTAGCCATAGGAGTTTGACAAATAGAAATATAGGCGCGGCCCCTAGTATCTGAACTAGGATGTTGTAAACACTTGATCGGGTAAGTACCAATCCTTCGCGTAATGTGAAAAAAATCTCTAAGGATTTGAGACCTCCGAAGAGCTGTCCGGCTCTCGCCGCATCATGATAGTCAGTTTTCAGCTTTCTCTACTGAGGTGCTCACCCAGGTAAATCAGGGCACAATCGCAGTAGTTCTCCCTTTACTACCCTAGCCGATACAGCGGAATGTAAGGTAGTAAGCACAGGAGCCAGGCAACCCAACTATTGACCAAAGACACGATTCGGAGCCAATGCATATAGTGCTAAATTCGGGGTGCCGAACTGTACTGTAAAAGTGTTCGGACTTTTGTTGCCATGTTGTGGGGCGCTATGAAGCCCCTGGCAAATTGAAACGCACCAGAGTGTACGGGTGTTGTCTGATAGAGTTACCAGAAAAGGAAAGACAAAAAGGAAGAAAAAAGAAGAACAAGTAGTAAGCTAGAGCCGTAAAATTTGGGCCGCAAACTGTTTCTATTATAATTTCACTGGTGCGTTAAACGCATTTATACAAGTAGTGCAATAAGCAGAAGGCTATTTACTATGCCTTAACCAAGGGAGAGCTGCGTGTGGGTCCTGAAAATAGGTAAAGGGGTCGTTAAAGAAACCACCTAAAGGTTCCCCAATGCGTCCATGCTTCTTGTCGTCTTGGTGTTTTTATCCTTTGAAAAGAATCGATGGTCAAGCCATTAGGAAATGCTTGTGAAAAAGAAACCTGAAAAAAAGGGGAAAAGGAAACAGTGAAAGTGTGTGTGTCTGGGGCGGCCGAGCCGTATTGCGGATCACAAGCTGGTTATGCCTCCATCCGTGCCCATGGTATTTTGAGTGCGTAGTTATGTACGCGCGGTACAATTGCCGCCACTTGGTCAGGACTGGGATGGAGGCCGAATTGCTAGTCGAGCTCTTGAAGAGCCGAGCTGTCCTGCTGCAGAATGGTCCGGACTCTCTTGACAGTGTCCTGGGAACCGGCCGCTGAATTAAGGTTCTGCTTAAAAAGGTCGCTCTATACTTCTGCCGCTAAGGCAGCGGTGTGCTCCTCGGTGCGGAGGGAGCATTCCGTGTTTCCATTAACTGTTATGACGCCTTGTGGTTCGAGCATCTTGAGCTTAAGATAAGCGTAGTGTGGCACCGCATTGAATCGAGCAAATGCGGTTCGTCCGAGCAGTGCATGGTAGCCACTGCGAAAGGAGACGATATCAAAGATTAACTTCTCGCTTTGGGAATTCCAGAGATCCGAAGACAACCTCTAGTGTGATTGAGCCCGTACAGCAGGCCTCTACACCTGGTATGACTCCTTTAAAGGTAGTTTTTGTGGGCTTGATCCGTGATGGATTAATGCCCATTTTGCACACTGTATCCTAATAAAGCAAGTTGAGGCTGCTTCCACCATCCATCAGGACTCGCGTCAGGTGCAACCCATCAATTATTGGGTCCAGGACCAGTGCGGCTGAATTGCCGTGACGGATACTGGTCGGATGATCCCAGCGATCAAAAGTGATCGGGCATGACGACCATGGATTAAAGTTTGGGGCGACTGGCTCTATCACGTAGATGTCCCTGAGCGCGCGCTTGCGCTCCCTCTTAGGGATGTGGGTAGCATATATCATGTTCACCGTTTTGACCTGAGGGGGAAACTTCTTCTGTCCCCCTATGTTCGGTGGCTGGGGCTCCTCATCGTCATCTTCGTTTTGTGATCCCTTCTCCTTGCTTTCGGCATTTAACTTGTCGGCCTGTTTAAAAACCCAACAATCTCTATTGGTATGATTGGGTGGTTTGTCTAGGGTGCCGTGAATCTGGCACGGACGATCAAGTATGCGGTCCAAGCTAGATGAGCCCGAATTGTTCTTTTTGAACGGCTTCCTCCGCTGACCGGACTTAGAGCCACTGAATCCGGCATTAACCGTCGTATCCTCGGTGTTGTCATTGTTGTTTTGACGCTTGTATCTATTGCGTCGAGACTTGTCGTTGCTATTTTTGGTTTCAGGGGTGCCGGCGTCGCTTGCATTGTTTTTGCTACGGGCCAGCCAACTATCTTCGCCCGCACAAAAGTGGGTCATGAGTGCCGTGAGGGCTGCCATGGACTTTGGCTTCTCTTGGCCGAGGTGGCAGGCGAGCCATTCATCGCGGATGCTGTGTTTAAAGGCTGCTAGGGCTTCGGCATCCGGACAGTCGGCGATCTGATTCTTTTTAGTTAAGAACCTAGTCTAGAATTTCCTGGCGGACTCTCCGGGCTGTTGAACTATATGGCTTAAGTCATCAGCGTCCGGAGGTCGAACATATGTACCTTGGAAGTTATCAAGGAAGGCTTCTTCCAAGTCCTCCCAACTGCCGATGGAATTTTCTGGCAGGCTGTTCAACCAGTGTCGAGCTGGTCCTTTGAGTTTTTAGGGGGAGGTATTTAATGGCATGAAGGTCATCACCGCGGGCCATATGAATATGGAGAATGAAGTCTTCGATCCATACCGCGGGGTCTGTGGTTCCATCATATGATTCTATATTCACGGGTTTGACCCCTTCTGGGAATTCATGTTCCATGACTTCGTCGGTGAAGCAAAGAAGGTGTGCGGCACCTCTATATCGGGCCGCATCGCGACGTAGCCCTGATGGAGTCCGGCTGCGGCTTTCAGCCCGCGCATGACTAGGTTTGTCACGTCCGAATAGATGGTCATCGTCGCGTGTCAGGGCACGTCCTCGCGATCCATAGATCGATCTGGTATGTCCTGCTTTATTGTTTAGGTCCCGCCGAAGGTCATATGTATGACGTGAGCTGTTTTACCTCTACCTTTGTGATGAGGCGGGGCGGGCTGGTGTTCGGCTTGGGTTGTTGTTTTATCCCAACCACGTGGTGGTCGGTTAGCCGCATTGCACGATGGTGGTATGTGCTCTGGCGCCTCGTCATCGAATTGAGGTAGCAGTTTGCGCTTCGGGTAGCTTTTGGCTGGGCGCTTGAGGCCGTATTCTTCGGCTGCTAGGACATCGGTCCATTTATTGTTGAGCAGATCTTGGTCAGCTTGAAGCTGCTGCTGCTTCTTTTTCAGGCTCCTTGCAGTGGCTATTAGCTGGCGCTTGAAGCGCTCCTGCTCAAGAGGTTCCTCAGGCACGATAAAATCCTCAGTGTTGAGACTCGCCTCATCCTCGGATAGCGGAAGATAACTGTCGTCCTCCGAGTCTTTGTGCATGGCCTGTTTACCAGGGCTAACCCGCCCATCTTCCCGTTCATCCTGTTCAGTAGCTGTGTCAACGGGGTCTTCGTTGTCTTCGGCACCTTCCGGAGTGTTATCTTCTCCTGTGCCGGTGTTGCTGACTTTACTACGGCATGACTTAGAGTGGCGCCGCTGACGCCGGCGCTTCGATTGTATCTCGGGAGGTTTATCCTCAACTGGATCTTCCTTGTCATCGCCGCTATTCTCTTTTGGTGCATCCACCATGTATACATCATACGAGGAAGTGGTCGTCTAGCGTCCGGTGAATGGCGGCTTCTGGGCCTCTTCTTCTCCGACATCATTGTCCATACCGTCGATGTCGTCGGAGCCATAATCGAGCATATCAGTTAAGTCTTCGACAGTGGCTATGAAGTGGGCGGTGGGTGGGAAGTGAAATTCTCCATCATCAGCCTCCGGTTCGAACCAAACACAATTCGGCAATGAGCCCGTCGCTAAAGATAGTGCTCTTAACGAGTTTAGCACGTCGCCCAAAGGCAAGTGTCAGAAGATGTCCGCGGAGTTGAATTCGACGGTCGGTGACCGATCAAGCTCGACGTACGCGGACGCACGAGGTTCGGAACCTGTAGCCAGAGACGAGTCCGTAGCTCCGGTGACATAGATGTCACTTGAAGTTAAGTCTGTGTGCGGCTCCAACACCGCTGAGTCTGCGGCTTCCGCGGTGGGGTTGAGCTTCCCGTCTTCGGATGGCGCGATCTGCTCCGGATCTATGGCCAGAGAAGCTACAGGTACTATCTCCTGCGTAGGGACCGATGACAGATTTACGTCATGTTCATCATTGGCAGGGAGCGGCTATCGTGGTCTCGAATCCGTCGAAGATCAAGTCTCCGCAGATATTTGCGACATAGTTCAAGCTTCCAAATCTGACCTGATGGCCAGGGGCGTAGCTTTCGATCTGCTCCAGATGGCCAAGCGAGTTGGCCCGCAGTGCGAAGCCGCCGAACACGAAGATCTATCCGGGGAGGAAGACTTTCCCTTGGACAGCATCATTGTAAATGATTGAAGGGGCCATCAAACCTCTTGACGACGGCACAATGGAACTCTCAATGAAAGCACCAATGTCGGTGTCAAAACCGGCGAATCTCGGGTAGGGGGTCCCGAACTGTGTGTCTAGGATCGATGGTAATAGGAGACATGGGACACAATGTTTACCCACGTTTGGGCCCTCTCTATGGAGGTAATACCCTACTTCCCGCTTGATGGATCTTGATGAATATGAGTATTACAAGAGTTGATCTACCACGAGATCGTAATGGTTAAACCCTAAATGTCTAGCATGTCTGACTATGATTATGAGGATATATGTCTACGGACCTATCCCTCCGGTTTATATAAACACCGGGGGATCTAGGGTTACATAAGGTCGGTTACAGAGAAAGGAATCTTCATGTTTGGTCACCAAGCTTGCCTTCCACGCCAAGGAGAGTCCCATCCGGACACGGATAGAGACTTTGGTCTTTGTATCTTCACGGCCCATCAGTCCGGCCCATATCCAATAGGTCGGACGCCCGAGGACCCCTTGGTCCAGGACTCCCTCACTCCTTCCCCCTTTATATACAGGGGCGGGGGCACCCCAAAGGCACACCAAGATTTCTCTTAGCCGTGTGCGGTGTCCCCCTCCACAGTTTACCACCTCGGTCATATTGTCGTAGTGCTTAGGTGAAGCCCTGCGCGGATCACATCACCAATACCGTCATCACGTCGTCGTGCTGACGAAACTCTCCCTCGTCCTTCTACTGGATCAATAGCTCGAGGGACGTCATCGTGTTGAACGTGTTCTGAACACGGAGGTACCGCACGTTCGGTACTTGGATCGGTTGGATCGTGAAGACGTTCGACTACATCAACCGTGTTACATAACGCTTCCACTTTCGATCTACGAGGGTACATGGACACACTCTCCCCTCTCGTTGCTATGCATCTCCTAGTTAGATATTGTGTGATCGTAGGAATTTTTTTGAATTACTACGTTCCCCAACACTTACAATCTCACAAAACGTCTTGGGTCTCGTGTTGCAGTCGGCTACTAACTAAGAGCCCACTTCTCTTATTTCTCCTCTTCTCTCTCCTCCAACTAAGTAAAGATATAAGGACGTGCCTAGAGAGCGCCGAGGCACTCGTTTGTTGCCTGGAGCGCACAGTCGTATATAGTAATCACAGGTCCTTGTGTCCAACTGTCTACATTAAAAAAGGGAATTGTTTGGCCACACCCCGTACGCACATGGCTATCAATGGAATCAGCCTAAATCCTGTCCCACGTGCATTTATTTAGAGGTTCAAAAAGTTGTAAAAGCCATAACTTTTGATTCAAGCATCAAAATTAATTTCTTTTTCACTGTCAGGTTTCTCATGACGAATTCTTCAAAACTAGATCCTATATGAGTAGGTTTCGTTAAACTTTTTTTCAAGGGAAACTTTGGGTGCAATGGGGGCAACTATAGTGCTATAGGGAAGCAAAATTTCTTTTTGGCCTAGAATGACTCACTATTAGGTTGGTTTGCGTAAAGAATGATAAAAATCACACAAAACATAAGGCAACTTTAATGCTACAGTCAAAGCAATTTCACTACACTATGTGTATCTGTGAATTTTGCTAACATTATCCCTACTTGCGTATCATGACTGCTCAAATGCCTATAGTTTATGGTCAGTTCCTATACTTGATGTTCAATTGCCTATACATATGCTATAAATTGCCTACCATTGATGTATAGTTGCCTGCTATTGGTAACTAGTTGCCTACAATTGCTGCATAGTTGCCTAACTTTCCAAAATAGTTGCCTGCGATACTATGAAGTTATTAATCATTGTTTTCTAAGTTGCCTACAAACACTCTGAAGTGGCCAAGATTCACCATCATGTTGCCTACCATAACTAGCAATAGTAGACACAAGAGTATCACCGGTAGATGACTTCATAGTATTATAGGAAATTTAGAAACAACGACATACTAGCGTGAACAATGGGCAACTTAGAGGTACTGACGAGGAAGTTAGTAGAAAATTAGGTAAAACTAACTAGGACACATAATGTAGTGAAGTTGCGTGCTTTTAGCACTAAAGTTGCCTCTTGTAGAAGAAAAGTTGTGATGCTATCTACCTCTGTTTTGAAGTTGTTTTGTATCATTATTTAGATGCTTATTGTTGCTAATTAGTTATTTTTAATGGAGCGAAGTTGCTTCTGTTTAGTACTAAAGTTGCCTCATCTTGCATCAAAGTTGCTTCTAAAAAATATTAAAGAAACATATCCATGTGGAGTTTAGTTTTGGAAAGCTCGTCGCGATCTGACTAGGCAACTCATGTGTGTTTTCCATCATTATATATGAAGATTTCAATGATTTTTGTTGGCAACTTAACCAAAAATTAAGAATTTGCGTTGGTTTGTAGGCAATTGTTTGATCCGCCCCGCTATGAAACTTCTGATAACCCCCTATGCAACTTCTCATCTAACACCCGCGACCTGACTAGACAACAACCGTGTGCTCAATAGCGTTGGCAACTTAGGTCCCCTGATGGACAACTTTCATAGTATTTTAGGCAATTGTGGATCACCCGTAGGAAGCTTCGTAGCGATGTAGGCAACTTGATTTCTGAGGCAGACAACTAAGAAACCATGTTAGACAACTTCCCACTTTACGGTGAGTAACTTTCATTGTATGGTAGGCAATGAACTATGTAACCACCTATTACCTATTGCACACAACTAAGTAAGAGGCTACTAGGTGAATTCACTTATACACATGGTGCAATTCTTCTAGCATCGAAGTTGCTCATGTTTAGCACTAAACTTGCCTCATCTAGCATCACAGTTGCTTCGTTAAAAAAATCATCAAAACATATTCATGTCAGATCTAGTTTTGAAGAGCTCGTCACAAGGAACCCGACGATGAAAACGGATCATCATTTCGACACACGGTGTGAAAGTTATAGTTTTTTGAATTTTCTTGTACCAGAATTAATTCACGTTACGTGATCACTGGATTGACACCGTTGGTCGGACAAGGTGAATAAAAATCAATGCACTGTAGTTGGAGAATCTTTCCATATATAGAATAACTGGGCGAACAGTTTACCAAATCTAAAATCAGTCTGTTGCATCGTTCGGTCCATGAGCGTGCGCTCGGGAGTCTGAAATAGTACAGCTGCACTTTTAAGTATTTAGGAAGATATAATATTCTAGTCCTTATAGCATGCTTATGTCACTATTTTATACTTGCTCTTAGCAGGATGTGGACTTATGGTGGGGTTCAAGGTTGAGTTGGCTGCACCTTTGCATGTTCGCGCTCCCTCAAAGTTTCCCCCGATTTATGAACGATTTATGGGTTCAGACATCCCTAGAGATACTAAGCTCCCAGGAATTGGAGCGATCTGGTGAATCGAGAGGTTACTGTGGCAATGTGCGTCTTGTTTTTACGCGTTTTTTTTCGTGGATGGTCAGATGCGCTAGACATGTGGGCTTAGGACATAGGCCATGCAAGCAGCTGCATGCAAAACCTAAATTTATTTACTCGGATGGTCAGGACAGGAGTAGGAGCTTTGACTGTACTATATGTGTGTACATTGTTAGTCCCACCTCGCCCTTGTTACGCACAAGGAAAGGAGAGCTGAGCTATATAAGAGGGTAGACTGCACGTATTGATGTGAGTCTGAGTGATCTTTTTTGGAGTAAATACTGAACCGATTTAGTCGGTTAACCAAACGTTTGGTTTCAATATTTGAATGTTATTTTTTGTTAACAGTTGTGTTCACTAAAATTAAAAAAAATTGTCAACTGAACAATCAGTTTTAATATTTATATGTTATCTTTGGTTTAACACTTGTGCTAACCCAAATATAGAAAGTACCAAAATCTGTTTCGGTTAATACCGAATGCCCAATTCAGAATGCAACAAAGCAACCAACCGTAACCACCAGTGTAGAAATACATTAAAAAGACGCTTAACTTCGAAGGACAGCGCGGCAAAGCGTGCTTCATCCTCTAGTTCAGACTAGTCCTAACGAAATTGATGAGCCACGGATGGCTAAAAGTGTCAGAACTTTCGACGGACGGTTTGGTGATCCGCGTTGCTTACTACTATTAGAAAAAAAAAAGAACTACAGTACAATTTGGTATAAGGAGAACTACTGTACGACAGAGATATTTTATCGTGGTTTATCACGAGAGCGTAGGAGTGGAATAGACTAGTCGTATGCTTAGTCGGCGAATGGCTGTATATATGCTCGATTAACGCAATGGAGCCATTATTACAGTGCATGGGATCTAATGACACTCCAGGTCGAGGTCAACCCAAAGACTTAAGACACACTCTGGAGTATGAGAAAGCTCGGATTAAACTAAGCTCGCGCATTAAAGCGCGTTCAGAAAGGAGATCACATCACGCTTCACTTGTACTAAATCTTCGGGTTGACCTCGAGTGTCATTAAGTCCCACGCACACATACTATACTAGTAGTAGCTCCGAGGTCAGTGAGGGAGGATCAGTGACCACCATTATTCAGTAGAGAGCTAAGTGCTCAAGCCAGTACAAGAGCAGCCCGGCTGCGAGATGAAAAAGGCCAGGAGGAACGAGAGCGGCAAGAAGCTTGCGAGCAGAGCAGGAGCAAGGGCCATCGTGTGGCTTCTGCTTCCTATCCTCGTCTTCGTCCTGCTCAATGCCGACTACATGCCGCAGGTTCCCCGACGTAAGTCCTCTCGATTATAATCGGAACTCTTTTTCGAGTGTTCATCTGTTTTCTGAGTGTTCATCTGATCTATGTACGCGCGTGCGTTCTTGTTCGATCCATCTTTCCAAGAAGAAGAGTAGTACTGTTGGTCCATAGTAAGCTGTAACAATGATTCAACATACATATTTGTTGCAGCATGAGTATGTATAATTTGACCATGAGCTTGATCATCTTGGATAAAATGCTTAGTTTTTGAATTCACCAAGAATTAAACAACTGTTCAGAGTTGGGCCTACTGATTTTTTTCACATGCATGCACGCCAGCCAATGAATCAAATCAACCCCTCGCTTTGAAGTTGACAAGATCTCGATCCGGATCAACATTTTCGTGATCCTTTTAAGGGCGCGTACCTCTCGAGACATCGGTTTTGTAGTCCGATCTTGACAACTTTACATGTAAAATCTACAGCTGAACATGACTTTCCTCCATGGCTTGCAGTTACAGGGACCAGCGTTACCGAAGCTGCGGAGTATTTTCGACAGTCGACTCACAAGGTTCCGTCTTCAGGTGAGCGGAGTGAAAGAGTATGCACTCAGCTGGATTGTTAACGTGAAATCCATGCAATTAACCTCCCGCTACGTCCTCTTTCGCCATCACAGGTATAGAGGATACAATATGGCAGCAGCAGGAGCGACTACTACATGATGTAGCCAAGTTCAAAGCTGAGCATGGTACTCGATCTTTAACCGAGCTACAGTAGAGAATCTTCAGCTCTCTAAGTAAATCATCGATTGGCGCTAACAACAGTGGTATATGGATCCTTCATTTAATTCAGATTCGGTCGTCGACGCACCACCTTCTCGCGAATCCAGCCACGAGATGGCTGGCAAGGTTGTCGGTGCGAACAGAGGTAATTTTATTATTTTGCCGACATAGGTAATTAATCACCTTTTATCTGCAGAACAGAGGTTAAGTTAATTAGCCTGTCCAAAAGTCAAGTTTGTCTAAACGCGCAGTGCAACACACATTCTATAATACTCGTTCCGTACCGAATTAATTGAAGTTCGTGTTTGACCATATTTTTAAAAATATCAACATCTACAATGCCCAATTAGTTTCATTATCAAATACATTTTCATACTCTGTATATTTGATGTTATATATTAGCTAGTACATTTTCATGCTATGGACTCTAAGAAATTTGACTTAGAATAGAGCTCAATTGAACTTCAATAATTTGGAATGAAGTACTAGCATTGGCTACAGAATGCTTTATGTTTTGAGGTACCGAGTATATATGGTGTTATAATGAAATACTAGAGCCTAGCTTTAGGAAAGCTGATACTATTAACCATTGTAATCCAGGCAATTTAACTCCGCCACTACGTCCTCTTTCGCCGTCCCAGGTACAGAGAGTGCAATATGGAAGCAGCAGAAGCAGCTACTGCGTGAGGTGGCCGAGCTAAGAGCTGCGCACAAAGAACTACTACTTGAGGTAGCCAAGTTGAGAGCTGCGCATGGTACGCAACAAAACTCATTCTTTAACCGAGCTTGAGAAGCTTCAGTTCTCTAATGAAATCATCGATTGACGCTAACAGTAATAGTATATGCCCTGTGTGGTTGACCCTTCGTTTAATTCAGATTTGGTCGTACGAGCACTACCTTCTCCCGCATCAAGCGACGAGACGGCCGGCGAGGCCGTCGATGCACCACCTTCTCCCCCATCAAGCGGCGAGATGGCCGGCGAGGCTGTCGGTGCACAACCTTCTCCCCTATCAAGCGATGAGACGCCCGGCGAGGCCGTCCAAGGGCAACCTTCTCCCACATCAAGCAACGAGACACCCGGCGAGGCCGTCGAAGCACCACCTTCTCCCACATCAAATGAAGAGACGCTAGGCAAGGCCAACGATGCACCACCTTCTCCCGCATCAAACGACGAGACGCCCGGCGGCACCATGGATGCACAACCTTCTCCCCCATCAAGTGACGAGGCACCCCGCGAGGCCGTCGAAGCACCACCTTCTCCCACATCAAGCGACGAGACCCCCGGCGACGTCGTCAATGCGAAGAGAGGTAATTTCGCCTTTTCTCTGCATAATGGTAGTAAAACTCAAGACTGACTAAATTAAATAGCAAACAAACTAATGCTGCTCCCACCATCCAAATACACAAGGCTCAATACTTTTTTAAGGTTGCCTTTGAGGCTTTGACCATGGGTTAGAACAATAGTATACGATGATGCGTATGTTCAAAAAATATATCATTGAACTATAGTACATGATGTGTATGTTTAAACACGTATACCAAAAAATTCATATGTGGAAGAAGCTTTTTTTATAATGATGTAATTTTTAAATTATACATCTTATATATTATTAATTTTATTAATAATTAAAGACAATCTCGAAAAATGTGTTAGACCTTTTATATTTGAACAGAGGGAGTAACAGGCACTGTGTTAGTTGTACAGTACCAATATGAAATACTCTCCGGAATAAAATAGAAGTCAGCCACATGGATTTCAGGACGTCAATTTGATTAGTGAAAAATGTGTTGTTCACAACAACAAAAAATTAAGATTCAATCATCCAATGAACTTTGTATAGACATATATTTCTTTGGCATATTGTACATGTTTTCATAGTTAAATTGACGACCTATATTCCCATGCCACTCTTATATTCCACCCGAAAAGAGCACTGTATTGTAAGTGCTGCTCGTAAATGAAATAGTCTAACGGCAATTGAGAACTTCCCAATAGTAAGAAAACAAAACTTAAGAGAAGTTTCAAACTAGTGTACTAATTACTAACTCTTGTCTATAAGATACAGATGTGGCAGCACCAAGAAGCAAGTCAACTTGCGATTTCAGCAGTAAACGCATGGACATCTGCGCCATGGAAGGTGATGTCCGTGTGCATGGCAAGGCCGCCACAGTGTACGTGGTCTCAGCGTCCGATGACAGCTACCGGCCTGAGAACGGGATGATGACGATCCACCCATACCCGCGCAAGTCGGAGACAGAGACAATGCAGACTATCAGAGAGGTGACCATCCGCTGGAATGACCCTCCAGGACTGGATGCGCCACAGTGCACGGCGACGCATGATGTCCCTGCGTTGGTCTTCTCCACCGGCGGCTATCTCAGCAACTTCTTCCACGCCATGACCGATGGCATCATCCCTCTCTTCAACGCTGTGCGGGAGTACAACGGCCATGTCCAGCTCGTGGTCACGGACTACAACCATGAGTGGGTTGACAAGTTCCGAGACATCCTCGCCGCGCTCTCCAACTACCCGGTCATCGACTTCGACGCCGATAACGAGGTACGTTGCTTCCCGTCGGTGCACGTCGGCACCGAGAGCCATAAGGAGCTAGGAATCACCCCTGCCCTCTCCCGGAAGGGCTACTCTATGACGGACTTCCGGGACTTTCTCCGGTCAGTCTACTCTCTAAAGCGTGAGTGGTCATTCCCTGTAAACCGGGCCTCCGGCGAGAGGCCACGTCTCGCCATGATACTACGGCGCAACTCGAGGACGTTCACAAACGAGGCGGAGGCCATGACAGCAGCCATGGAGGTCGGCTTCGAGGTGGTGGCGGCAGGGCCGGAGGCCATGAGCGACATGGCCCGGCTCGCGGAGGTGATGAACTCGTGCGACGTGATGGTGGGCGTGCATGGGGCTGGGCTCGCCAACATGGTGTTCCTCCCCCGCAACGCCACGGTGCTGCAGGTCGTCCCGTGGGGCGACCTGAGCTGGGCGTCCTTCAGTGCCTTCGGCGCGCCGACGGCTGACATGGGGCTCCGGTACGTCAAGTACGAGGCGACCGCCGAGGAGACGACGCTCAAGTACGTGTACCCGAGTGACCACGCCGTCTTCACCGACATCCCCTCCATAAGCAGGCAGGGGTACAGTATGACATGGCGGATCTTCCTCAACGGCCAGAACGTCACGCTCGACATCGACCGCTTCAGAGGGGCGCTCCAGCAAATCTACCAGAATACTGTAATGGCCGATCCAGTCGTCGAAGCACTACCTCCTCCCGACGAGATGCCCAGCGAGGTGGTCGACGCGAACAAAGGTAGTTAAATTCAGTGAGCTTTTATCTGCAGTCTGCAGAACATGGAGGTTCGGTTAGCTTGTTCGAAAGTCAATGTCTGACTAATTCGAATATTGTAATCTGTTGCAGATCTGAAAAAGGAGGAAAAGGGGTTGCAAGCCATGAACGGGGGAGTAGATGGTTCTTTGACAAAACCAGGTACGTACAAAAGTATACTGCATATTTAACTGAGAGAATTTCACTTTACTAGCTATTCAGAGAGTCAACACTTAACTCTAAAATCAGCTAGGATTCAACCTAGATCTCTGAAAACCGGCTAGGATTCAACCCTCCCCTCCCTGACCCTTGTTTTGGCTAGTATAGGCCGGGTTTGACCCTGTTGAATGCCCAACCAGCTGACATGTCAAGGCATAGACTAAAATAGGGCAGAAAATATATTTTCACAATATTTTAAATATGTTTGGCCAAAATGACCAAAACTTCCCCAGAATGTTCAGTGTATTATTCTTGTTTATACCACAATGTTTCAAAAAATTCTAGTTAATTTTATTTTTTGGAAAAAAATATGAGAAAAAATGGGCTGAAATTATAATTTCAGGATATTGGTAAACATGTTAAGAAAAAATATTTGAAACTTCCCAGTAATCATCAATATATTACTATTATTGGTTGTACATTTTTTTGCAAATTTTGATAGTCAATTTTGAATCAGTTTAAGAGTTGTGGATTGAATCATAGACAAACCGAGTAGTTCCCGGCTGTAATGGGGGCTTATTTCTATGGAAGGGGTTGTAGAATAATTGAACTGCGATTGAAATTTTCCCAATAGTGACAAAGGAAAACCTAAAGAGAAGTGTCTAACTAGTACTCATTCTGTAAAGAAATATAAGACAATTTAGATCTATTTCTCCTCAAAAATATAAGTAATAATTGTTGTGTGCATGACGCAGATGTGACAGCATCAAGAAGCAAGTCAAGTTGCGACTTCCGCAATGAACGCATGGACATCTGCACCATGGAAGGCGACGTCCGTATGCACGGCAAAGCCGCCACCGTGTATGTGGTCTCGGCATCCGACGACAGCTATCGGCCAGAGAACGGGGCGTTGATGATCCACCCGTACACACGCAAGTGGGAGCCACAAACCATGCAGACTGTGCGGGAGGTGATCGTCCGCTGGAGCGACCCACCGGGACTAGAAGCGCCACCGTGCACGGTGACACACGATGTCCCCGCGGTGGTCTTCTCCTCCGGCGGCTACCTCGCCAACTTCTTCCACGCCATGACCGACGGCATCATCCCTCTCTTCAACACCGCGCGGGAGTACAATGGCCGCGTCCATCTCGTGGCCACCGACTACGACCCCAAGTGGATTGGTAAGTTCCGGAATATCCTCGGCGCGCTCTCCAACTACCCGGTCATCGACTTCGACGCCGACGATGAGGTGCGTTGCTTCCCGTCGGTGCACATCGGCACCGAGAGCCATAAGGAGCTAGGGATCATCCCTGCTCTCTCCCGCAAGGGCTACACGATGACGGACTTCCGGGAGTTTCTCCGGTCGGCCTACTCGCTAAAGCGCGAGTGGTCGACCCCCGTAAACCGGGCCTCGGGCGACAGGCCGCGTCTCGTCATGGTGCTGCGGCGCAGGTCGAGGGAGTTCGCGAACGAGGCGGAGGCCATCGCAGCTGCTACGGAGGTTGGCTTCGAGGTGGTCCCTGCGGGGCCGGAGGTCGTGAGCGACATGGCCCAGTTCGCGGAGGTGGTGAACTCGTGCGACGTGATAATGGGCGTGCATGGCGCAGGGCTCACCAACCTGGTGTTCCTCCCGCGCAATGGCACGGTGCTGCAGGTCGTCCCGTGGGGCGACATGAGGTGGGCGTCCTTCAGTGCCTTCGGCGCGCCGACGGCCGACATGGGGCTCCGGTACGTCGAGTACGAGGCGACCGCCGAGGAGACGACGCTCAAGTACGTATACCCGAGGGACCACGCCGTCTTCACCGACCCCCGCTCCATACAGAAGCAGGGGTTCGGTGTGGCTTGGGGGACCTTCTTCAACGGCCAGAACGTCACCCTCGACATCAACCGCTTCAGAGGGGTCTTGCAGCAAATCTACCATGATAGTGTGTTGCCCGATCCTTCGCTTGATTCAGCTCCGGTCGTGGAAGCACCACCTTCTCCTGCATCAAGCGACATCGTCGATGTGAACAGAGGTAATCAACTGCCGTTTCTCTGCAGAACGGGGCTTCAATTAGTTTGTTCATTCAAAAGTCAAGTCTGACTAAATTGAATTCTGTATTTCTGTTGCAGATCTCGGGAATGAGAAGGGGCTCCAAGCCATGAACGGGGGAGGAGATGGTTCTTTGATAAAATCAGGTACGTACAAAGTATAGTGCATACTCAAGCACTATGTATTTGCATTCATAATTTTGTTGAGGCAACGAGTTTGGCGATATATACTAGAATTTGGTAGCAAACGAACAAATACTAACAGACAAATATATAGATGAAAACTGGTTAAATCTTTGTTATATTTTGTGCCATAATTTTGTCTTCTTTTTGTAGCCTTCCAATAATCATATTTTACTTAATAAAAATTTGCACAAACTTAGAGAACATGTGTATGTAGTTGTAGAAAAAAATGATACTTTTTGTAAATTTTAAATATATTTTGATTTTTCTTTTGAAAAAGGGACACCCTAGAGCCAGTCCTATAAAACACCGTTCTCGTGTATTAAGGAGCTGCCAATGATGAAATAATCCAACTGCAATTGAAATTTTCCCAAGAGTGACAAAAGAAAACCTAGCGAAGTTTCTGACTAGAACTAATTAAGAATATTGTTCCTCAAAGAAAAAACTAATAACTATTGTGTGCATGATACAGATGTGGCGGCACCAAGAAGCAAGTCAAGTTGCGACTTTCGCAGTGAGCGCATGGACACTTGCGCCATGGAAGGCGACGTCCGTATGCACGGCAAAGCCGCCAGTGTGTATGTGGTCTCAGCTTCCGATGACAGTTACCGACCTGAGAGTGGGACGGTGACGATCCACCCGTACACGCGCAAGTGGGAGCCACAGACTATGCAGACTGTTCGGGAGGTGACCATCCGATGGAGCGCCCCGCCGGGGCCGGATCCGCCAGGGTGCACGGTGACGCACGACGTCCCCGCGGTGATTTTCTCCTCCGGTGGCTACCTCGCCAACTTCTTCCACGCCATGACCGACGGCATCATCCCTCTTTTCAACACTGCGCGGGAGTACGAAGGCCGCGTCCAGCTCGTGGCCACCGACTACGACTCGAAATGGCTTGGCAAGTTCAAGGATATCCTCGCCGCACTCTCCATCTACCCCGTCATCGACTTCGACGCTGACGACGAGGTCCGTTGCTTCCCGTCGGTGCGCGTCGGCACTGAGAGCCATAAAGAACTAGGGATCATCCCAGCTCTGTCCCGCAAGGGCTACACGATGACTAACTTCCGAGACTTTCTCCGGTCAGCCTACTCGTTGAAGCGTGAGTGGGCGACCCCCGTAAACATAACCTCCGGCGGCAGGCCTCGTCTCGTCATGGTGTCGCGGCGCAGGTCGAGGGAGATCGCCAACGAGCCGGAGGCCATCGGAACTGCCACGGAGGTCGGTTTCGAGGTGGTATCCGCGGGGCCGGAGGTCGTGAGCGACATGGCCCGGTTCGCGGAGGTGGTGAACTCATGCGACGTGATATTGGGTGTGCATGGCGCAGGGCTCACCAACCTGGTGTTCCTCCCGCGCAACGGCACGGTGATGCAGATCGTCCCGTGGGGCGACATGAGGTGGGCGTCCTTTAGTGCCTTCGGAGCGCCGACGGCTGACATGGGGCTCCGGTACGTCGAGTACGAGGCCACCGCCGAGGAGACGACCCTCAAGTACATATACCCAAGGAACCACACCGTTTTCACCGACCCCCGCTCCATACAAAGGCAGGGTTTCGGTGTGGCTTGGGAGACTTTCTTCAACGGCCAGAACGTCACCCTCGACATTGACCGCTTCAGAGGGGTGATGCAGCAAATCTACCAGTCTGCTACCATTACATAGCTGGATTACGGCCGATGTTAAGCGCATCAATGTGATTTTTTGTTTTTGCTGCTTCGTTTCTGGAGTACTCTTCAAGTGAAGCTTATCGATAGTCATATCAATCATTTGTAAATTAATCAGCTGAGAGTAAAGCACAAGCTTCATTATGAATGCACATTTTGGGCCAATTCGCCCGTTATATATACAACGCCAGGTATCTCGCCAAAGTCCCTTTCTAGCGATGCCGGTACAGCAGGTCTCTGTGCCTGAGCAGCCCCGAAGATCTCACTTATTCGCTCTATTTACTCTGTTCCTCTAGATTTTACTGTTTTTGCCGCAAAACTGAGCAAGAATTAATCTAGTGGCACAACGGATGAATCAAAGCAAAAGGATCATTGATCCTCTTATCTGTAAAACAAATATCATTTCTACTCCTCCAAATAGTTCAGAACGCAGCAGCAGTTCCGACAGTGATTCAGAGACCAAAGATTTATAATTCTTTGGAAAACTTCTGAGCCAAATCCCAAAACATTGTTTTAGGTTAACAGGCACTGTTCTTAGATTAAAAGCACATTCCAGCAAGCTCCAGATGATCTTAGCCACGAAACACATAAAAAAAGTGATCCACGGTTTCATTGTTCCAAATTAGCCGACAAATGGACAAGATGCTGCCCACGAATTTGCGCGGGCCACCATCCTAGTTTTGAACAAAGATGCTTCCTTAAATGTTGACTTGGCTCAGAAGGAAGATTCAGTAGAGTTTACTGTTCGAGATGGAGTGCCGTGCTGGTTGATGGAGCAAGATCTTGTGTGTTCGGTGGTGTGCATCTTATCCAAATACAGTGAAGCATAGAACATCTGAACCTGACACTTCTGAATCTGTTAAAAACCATGCGCATCACAAAGAAGAGTATAGACCAAAAGGGTATCTCGATTTCAGACGCTCTTGTATTAGTTTACGGAGGGAGTATATCATAATCTAAAAGCAAGCCTTAGCAAGAACAGAACCTGCGCGAGGTGGGATGAAATAGTGACGACGTCCTTGAAAATCGACGCCCTGCGCGAGGAGCTCAAGCGCGTCGACCTTGTCGGCATCGAAGCGGCAGGCGAGGAGCGCCGAGATGGTACCGTCGTCGCGGAGGTGATCGTCCGTTCCCATCTGCCCTAACCAATCACAAGGCCCTTGGCCATCGCCTCCGGCCGCGACGGCAAGGCTGGGAGGCGCGGATCTTGGCGGCCGCCCTGGCCGCTGGAGAAAAGAGACGAAAGAAATGGTGTGACCACCGCGCGCTCTTCGGTCTCCGCTTTCTGGTCTGCGCCATCTTCAATAAAATTTGAGCTGGATTTTAAGAGGGCCTGGGCCGGCATCTCTGTGGGCCCGTGACCTTTGTGGCTTCCCCTAACAAACACGTACACTGTCCATCCTTTCTTCTTTCCACTTCACGATAGCTCCGCATCTCCTCTCCCCCGAATCACTTCGGAGGAGGGTGGTGTCATCTGTCATAGGGGAAGCTATGCCTTTTAGGGAAAATGCCAAAAAGAAGAGGGAAGAAGTGGCGACTCTCAATAGGAAGAGAGGAAATGAGTCGTGATAACTGACAACTTGGCCCTCCTAGAGCATATACAGCCACAACCTGCAAATTTAAGCCCTCAAATGTCAGTGGATGCGCCTTTAAGTTTTGCCATTTGCAATCACAAACCCTATTTCCAAAAACAACTAATGTACGCAGACATGTGCACGTCGATAATTTTGGATGTTGCGGATGTTGGGGCAGCGGGGCTGTAAAAAACACCAAATAGTATATTGCTCATACTAATTTTCACATCTGTATGGGGCTGGTGGGTTTTGGATG
The DNA here is from genome assembly GCF_018294505.1 of Triticum aestivum. NCBI lineage: Eukaryota > Viridiplantae > Streptophyta > Magnoliopsida > Poales > Poaceae > Triticum > Triticum aestivum. The sequence continues at coordinate 665,842,296 of NC_057806.1, forward strand.
TTTCGTCCCACCACGTCGCATGAGGAGTTAATCGACCAGCTTAAATGTCCAAAAGCGATAAACTTCAGTCACCAATGCATCCTTTGTTAAGGAGATGGACTGTCACTATTAATTTTTTATGCTTATCACAGAAAAGATTAATAGTCATGATATATCTTATTCACAAACGGAACATTGATGTTCGCATGGCGCTTTTTAAATCACAATGTGTGTGCAAGGGTGTAGGCCGAAACAAAATTCGATGACCAATTTAAAAATCTCTTTGATTGTAGTAGGGTTATTTAACGTATATGAACGAGATGAACTTGACACTCGATGAACAATCATCAACGTATATGAACAAGATAAACTTGTCACTCGATGAACAATCATCGATTGATGAAATGCAATCTAGTGTCAAGCTACTCGTTCGCACAACAAGAATTGGTCGACCCATGCAACCAGAGAGAAGATTGTTGTCATCCGCCGATGTAGCTATTTAAGCCGATCGGCATCCGCCTCGCACGTTGAGGTGGGACTACAATTTAGGTCCCTCTGCCTTGACCAGAAAGGAGTTCCGGGTGGCTGCTAGGGATCCATATCCTCTAACATAGGAATGGAAGTCAGGTAAGCTACGGTACCCGGACTTTGCTTCACTAGATTCCTTTAATTTGCAGCCTAACACAATAATTTAAGAACAATGATTACCTACAGTAAAATGCGAACAACATTAATTTTTTAACAGGGAACATTCTCTGACTTTACTTCTCCATTTTACACATACTTCCTCTGTCACGGTTTAGAAGGCGCGCTTGGAAATTCTCTGGGATCTAGGTGGTTATCTATTGGTTGTGAGATGGGCTAAAAAATAGCATTCACACTACGCATGCATATAGAAATAGTATATCAGAGTACTAATTAGCTACTATAAATAAATGCAATGCGCCTTAAACCTTGTCTATTGTGGAAACGCACGCAAATTTAACTGTGACGGAGGGAGTAGATGATTCTCTAGCTCTTTAACTTGCCTTGTGCAAGTCGGACCGCTATGACCTGGAGTCTGGTCGCATCTGATCGCCCTTATATCGTCCCTATTTTTTAAGGCGATTTAAGGGATGCTGGTCAGCGGCTGTATAGGGACTAAGTGTGAGGTCCAATTGAATTAATTTCTTTGAACGGGGGGATGTTGAAGACCCACTAGATCGACCCAAGCAATAGCATCACTTGCGAAAAATTTCTCAAGAGCATAATAAAGAGACGTGGCTGGGAGAAGCCATCAGAGGGCATGCTTAAACTGAATTTTGATGTTGGTTTCGATTGTGACAGTGGCACCGAGGCGACAGGTGCGTTTCTGCGGGACCATACGAGCTTCTTTGTGGCAACATCATGCAGCAACATCTCATTCGTAGAAGATGCGACAACAACAGAAGCACAGGGATTACGAGATGGACTCCTCCTCGCTAATGAAATTGGATGTAACAAAATTTACGCGGAAGGTGGTTGCATGGAAGTTATTGAGATCATGCAGAACGGAGGTTGGTCCGACTGCGGCAATTTATAAAGAATGCTCATTTTTAGCTCGTAATTTTATTTCCATAGATTTTTCTCATTGCCCTAGGAAGGCCAATATGGCACCATATTTGTTGGCTAGAAATTCGGAGGTCTCTAGAACCATTATCTGGAAATCAAAGCTTCCGATTTTTCTAGTAGATGTCTTAACAAATGATTTATCGATGTTTGCACATGAAATATAAATGACGCTGATAACGCCCATACGTATGGGCGTTAAGATGTCTGCTCACACGTTTTGTGTGGTGTCTAAAAGGATGCGTGGGCAAAATAAGTAATGCCCACACATCTCTTTTTTTCTCGCGGTCCCTCTCACGCACGTACGTGTGGGCAAAATAGATAACGCCCACACATCCGTATGTCAGGTCTCCTACCTCATGGTCCCGCACGACCCGCATGACAGTCATCACGCGCCCCGCAGTTACCATGGTACGAACCCTCTTTCATGTTCGTTTAACTGCAGTTGCCATGTCGGACAACTACATTTGCCATGGTTGCTTAACTGCAGTTGCCATCTCAGGTCAAATGCCAGGTGCCATTTTTGGACAAATGCAGCTGTTGCCATGTATGGTCTAGTTTACTATAGTTGCCATGATTTGAAAACTTTAGGGGTTGCCACCTACTAACACTAGACAGTTGCCATGTATGGTCTGATTTACTACAGTTGTCATGATTTGAAAACTTTAGGAGTTGCCACCTACTAACACTAGGTAATTAGGTAGTTGCTGTGTAGTGCTACAAAGAGGCATGTCAAAATAACATGTTCGGGTAAAAAGAGAGAGTTGTCATCTGCTTACAAGCACACTAGGCAGTTGCCATGTACCCTACAAAACACATGACAACTGACATGTTCGGGTAAAAAGAGAGTTGTCATCTTCTTACAAGCACACTAGGGCAGTTGCCATGTATCCTGCAAAACACATGTCAACTGGCAGCTTTGAGTGTAGGAGAGGAGACGGGCATGTGGGCGAACTGATAAATGCCCACACACCAGCCCCTGTGCATGAGTGAAAACTGACGTGTGGACGAACTGCTAAGTGCCCACACATCGGTCCCTCCGTGTGGTGAAAACGGACGTGTGGGCGACCAGATAAATGCGCACACACCAGCCTAATCCTACGTGGCACCACAAACATAGCAAGATTCGTGCAACCACAAATGAACGTGGATCCACGCGTGTGGGCGAGATACAAACGCCCGTCCACATGTGTAGGTGTTAGTTTTTTCGAATATAAACCACCATGATGGCCAATTTCCTTAAAAGAAAAGACGTTTAGGGAGGAAATAGGGTCCGGCAGATGCTGAGAACGGATATTCTCCGGCATCCAGATTCGCATCGACACAAACATCCAGATTCAAATCGGACGGTGAAACCGTACAACACTACTGCGATGTTCGGCCCGAACAGCTTTAACCTCGCGCATGCACCTAGTCCAGAGGACCACGGAGAACGACAGGTAGGGCCGTTACACGCGTTGGCACTGGACCCGCGCCACGCCCCCCTCGCCTCAGCCCGGCATCGTCTTCTCCTCCCAGCCCCCCTCTCCATCCCCGTCGCATCTGTGCTCGCGAAGCCGCCGCGCGCGCGTACAAATACCCGGCGGAGGAAGCGGCGAGGGGCCACCGAACCCTAATACCCCGCGCCTCCGTCTCCGCCACGCGCCAGCCTCGCCATGGCGGCCGTACAGCGCCTGCTCCGCGCCGCGGCGTCGTCCTCCTCCTCCTCCGTCGCGGCAGGCAGGAGGCGCATGACGACGTCGCTGGCGCCCGAGCAGACGCCCGCGGCGGCGCCGGCCTTCCCGTTCGCGGGGGCCGAGAGGAGGCGCCGGCCGGCGCACGAGAGGAACGTGCAGTGGGTCTTCCTGGGCTGCCCCGGCGTCGGCAAGGGCACCTACGCCAGCCGCCTCTCCCGCCTCCTCGGCGTGCCCCACATCGCCACCGGCGACCTCGTCCGCGACGAGCTCGCCTCCACCGGCCCGGACGCCGTGCAGGTGAGTGCACCTTCCCCCATTCCCCTCTCCGCCGATTTCCAGATCCCGATCTGGATCTGTGAATTGGGATTCGCGGCTCGTTTCTGCTAAGGTGTATATATCACAGATCAGTAGAGATGTGCCTAATTGTGGTGTCTGGCCTTGCCCTATGTGATTCGCGATTATTTTTTACCTGTGAAGTAGGTCAAGATTATAATTCTGTACTGAACATTCAGACTTAACCGTCAGGATCTTGTCGGGGACTGCTTGAACTTGAGTCGGATATGATATGCCATTTGAACTCAGTGTGCTATTGCGATCCATTTCGCCTCCATTGCAGACCTGAGATCATAATTTGGTGGAAATTTTGCATCTTCTATAGACTATAGATGTAGATTGATAACGAAAATGCTAAGCAATAGTAATATTGTTTTTGAATTCATAAACACCAACAGTCTAGTTATTACTATCTTTAAATCCTAGGATGGTGTTTCAGGGGATGATTCTGCCTTTGGCTATTTTATTCCAGTTGCCAATTGGAAAAGTGTTGCGGGCTATTCACTTAAAAACGTTCTAATACATCCAATTGGGAAAGCATAGCAGGCTATTCACTAGAACTTTTTCTAATACTTCCAATCCTGAATAGACAGGAAGAGTAAACATATACTTATCCTATTGCTTCCCCCAGGGTCTATTACTAAGGTGGTTATATGTATGATTCTAATTTAATCGATGGCAATGATGCATGCATCAGAAGGCCATTTTTTTTTACTGTGTCTTGACATGGGTGCTGCATCATCGTGCTATATTAGCTTTGCTCTTTATCTGATTATCCTTTTTCTTTCGTTTGGAAATGACATGGTTGGTTTTTCTTCTGCAGCTTAAGGAAATTGTTAATCAAGGAAAGCTGGTTTCTGATGAAATTATCATCAATCTTTTATCTAAACGGCTGAAGAAAGGAGAAGAGAAGGGTGAATCAGGATTTATTCTTGATGGTTTTCCACGCACCGTAAACCAAGCGGTGAGGATTTTTTTACATATCATGAGCCATTTCTGCTTTGTTTATTCCTTATGATAGGAAAAACTTGGTGATTGAATTCCATCAATTTCAGTTAATTGTTTTCTTGCTAATTTGATTTGCAGAAGTGCAATGCGATATATATCTAAAAATCTTTATTTAGAGGTGTGATTGCATGAGTACTTTCTGCTTAGCTTGCTAATATGTAACACTTTGATTAGCTGGCTGTGTCAAGCAAAAACTGCAATCAGATACTCTTTGATGGTTGTTTACTTAATCATGATGTTCCAAACTAATAATGTTTTCTTCCATATACTTTGCTCAGGAAATTCTTGACGGAGTTACAGACATTGATATGGTGGTTAATCTGAAGTTGAGAGAAGATATCATAGTACAGAAGTGCCTTGGTAGACGTATTTGTAGCCAGTGTGGTAAGAACTTCAATTTGGCCTGCATTGATGTCAAGGCTGAAAATGGGCTACCACCGATCTACATGTCACCATTGTTACCCCCCAATAACTGCATGTCAAAGCTTCTCACTCGAGACGACGACACCGAAGAGGTTGTGAGAAATCGCCTGCGGATCTACAATAAAATGGTATTGCACTCTGCATTTTCGCACTTGCTACATAATTCCTTGCCTTTTACTCCAGCTAGTTAAATTCAGTTCCTAAAGCATGCAGTTCTTGCACTCTGTTAGTGTGCCGAGCATCATCAGTAGCGCTACAATGCTTTTGATCGCATACTTGATGGAACTAGTAATCACAATTAGCATTTGTCTTCCTGGCATTTTCAGAGTCAACCTGTGGAGGATTTCTACCAGAAGCAGGGGAAGGTTCTCGAGTTCGATTTACCCGGAGGAATCCCCGAGTCTTGGCCAAAGCTGCTTGACGTTCTGAATCTCGAGGACCAGCAGGAGATGAAGTTGGCCGCGGCGTAAGTCCTGCCCGTGGGAAATACCTTACATAGTCCAAAGCATACCTTACATTTTTTTCAATAATGGGAAAAAAGATAAAACTCTTGTTTCCATAGATATGTGTGCCTTTGTGAGAGTAATTTTTGACCAGTAGTGAGCTATTTATTCTCGCCGGTGTTTTCGCGAGCCGGTGCTATGTAACGATCATAACGATATTTTGATCTTGACTTATTTGAGTGAGCGGGTTGTGGTGCGTAAGGACACCATGTAATGTTGATTCAAAGATGAAGAGTGATAGACTGTCATCTGTACTTTTTTACATTCTGATTCTTATGGTAAGCTTGTCGTGTCGGGTGATTAGGATAGCGGAGCATGTTATGCTAGTTCCTGTTTTCAGTTTCATTCGATTCAAAATTTCAAATGACACATGTTTGATCTGTGAAGAAAGATGATGGAAGTTCCTATGCGCTAAACGCAGCGCAGATTTTTGGCGTGGGGCAGCCCCATGGATACGTACCCTCCGCCCATCTTCGTGGTTTGTTCCAGTTTGGCTGTCGTTGTTTGCCCGCTGCTGTCGGCCCAGACCGTCATCTTTCCTGTCCTTCAACGAGATGAGCAGCATAGCCTCATAGGTTTGGACCTGAAGCGAAATTACCAGCACATGTATTGAGGGGCGAAGCTATGCTGCAGGGGGCATTTCTTCACATATTTGCTTCGGTACACCCCCTTTAAAAAGTTTACAATTTCAAGGTAAATGGACAGTGGAGATTACACCTTTACCAAAATGGTATTTTGGTACTTGCGGAAAACATCTGAAAAAGCCCGATCACCCCTTAAATCATGTTTGATTGATCTGTGTAACCCAGCGCTGATCAACAGCTATGGTTGCAATTGAGTTCGAGTGAGTTGGATTAGGCTCTGCTCTTAATTTATATTAAAATTCGAGCGAGCTCAAACCGAGTGAAGCTCATGGTCAGTAGAAAATGGCTCATACTCAGCTTGTAACAATCTAAAGTCGATATCGAGCATGATGACATGGAGCGGGGCGTGCTGCTGTGCGAGCCGAATCCTATCTCCGGCCGGCCGACGCGTCCACTTCTTCGGTCAGCGACGAGTTGGCGGCTGCACTCAAGTCAGGGGCCTTTGATGCCGCCACTCGAGTCCTGCGGGCTGCCGTTCGCGCTGGCGTTGTGGAGCGCCTCCACGAGGTGGCCGTGCGGCCATGCCTCCGTCGAGCGTCTGTACGAGGTCGAGTCAGGAGGACCGGAGGAGCCTGCCGATGGCAGCTGCCTAGGGTCAGGATTGGCGGCCGGCGGTGCTTCTTTGCTGGCTCGAACGAGGACAGAGTAGCGGATTCACGTCTGCCTGGACGTTGGGAGTAGTTGGGCCGGTCCTAAACGAAGAATACGAGTACTCCCTCTTTTCATTTATATAGGGCCTAATGCATTTTTCGAGACTAATTTTGATCAAATGTTAGAGCAATAATATATGACATGCAACTTACACAAAGCACATCATCAAATTCGTATGTGAAAGGAGCTTTCTATGATATAATTTTCACATTATGCATGTCATGTAGTATTAATTTTATCAATAGTCAAAGGCGGTCTTGAAAAACGCATTAGGCCCTATATAGATGGAAGGAGGGAGTAGTAAAAAAGAAATCGTTTTTTTTTTCGCGAGCAAAAACCGTTTTTTTTCTAGAAGGCAGGCTTCAGCCCATTGGACCTGCCACTGGATACATAGTATTATTCTAATAAAAACATGTTAATATAAATTATTTAAAAGTACTTTCACTTGTTCTCACTCAGCTATTTCTCAAAAAAAAAAAACTTGTTCTCACTCAGCTAAAGTCCAGAGCTTTTTTGCATGGGAAGACTAATATACTTGATAGCAAGACGTCGTCAATGAACAGATAATAGAAGAAATCGGCTCTCAAACTTTGACAAAAGATAACACGGTATTTATCACATGGCTTACCGCGTATCATATCGAGTCTGAAATATTCTTCACGTTTTAATGAATGTCGTGTTTTATAGTAGATAAAATTGAGAAATCATAGAGAACACACATTACCTCTGTCCGAAATTACTTGTAGCAGGGATGTAAATGTATTTTAGTTCCAGATCCATTTCTATCAATTTTCGCCACAAGTAATCCGGGAAGAAAGGGGTATATGATAATAAATTATAGTATTTCCTTTTAATATATTAATATCACGAGGATACCAATTACATCCAGTCTCTACGCAAACAAGATATCGAAAAATATAAGGATGCACACAACCAAGAACAAAAATAAAAAAAAGAGAAAAATATATTAAGAAAAAACCCATCGCAGTGATTAAACGCTCACAACAGCAACACTCTAACCACCACTAAAGGCAACACCCGGACGCCAGAAGAGGTTCTTCAAAAGCGATACTTCCAAGAAGAGAACAATGCACAAATCATCGTCGTCCGATCGAAAATCTTGAGTTTTCACACCGTAGAGAGGTAAACTCATTTCTCTATGGACCTGCATAAACTAATGCTTAGAGCATCTCCAACAGCCGCGTTAAACTAGCGCCGCGCCGCAAATTAGGCCGTTTTAGCGCGCGCGCAACGCGGCGGGTCATTCCAGCGTGCGCGCAAAAACGGTGCGCGCGCTATAACGGGTTGGGCGCGCGGTTGAAAACACTTACCCGCGCGGCGTATTTCGGGCGCCAGCTACAGCGCGCGGCACACTCGAGCGCTCGCGCCGCACTCTCTCCTCTCCTCGTCCTACGCCCGGCACGCGCCGGCGCCGGCGCCCTGCCACCCACCCATGGACGCGCACACCGGCGCCCCGCTCACCCCGCTGTACAGCCGTGACCCCCCCCCCCCCCGCCGCCGCCGCCGCCGCCGCCGGAAACCCTAGCACGGGAAGCGCTGGCGTCGCCACCGCCGGAGCTCCGCCGAGCGTCGGCCTCGCGCGCAGCCTCTTCTTGCCGCCGCGGATGACCACGGCGCAGGGTGGCGTCACGCCGGCGCCGTCCCGTGCCGCCGCCGCACCGTCGAAGAAGGTCCCCAATGCGGCGCGGACGAAGAAGGGCAAAACATCCGGGAAGAAAAACAAGGCGGCGGACGGCTCCGGCACCACGAAGGCGAGGGGAAAGAAGCTTGCAGGGCGTTCGACGGCCGCGGCGGCTACCGAAGCGCCGGCGAGCTCACTCGTTGAGCCGGCCGCCGACGCGCACCACGTGTTCGACGAAATGACCCCAAGGTGAAAAAATTTCCAACTTTTCTTTTCTTCTTATTTTTTCAATGCATCATCATCACATATAGATAGCTTATTTGCATTGTTCAAAAAACTTTATAGTCTCAACGATGATGCATACATGTTCACTATGGGTGTTGGGTCCAACAATTCGCATTGGTCTCAAACCAATGACATCCATTTCGAAGACCATGAGTTTGAGATGGACGAGGAGGGCGAGGGAATTGTCGAGGCGCCGAAAGGAAGAGCGGGCAATTACTCAACCAACGATGACAAGTTACTATGCCATACTTATTTGCAAGTGTCGAGAGATCCATCCATTGGAGGTGATCAAAGTAGAGACGCGTATTGGGGGCGAATGAAAGAACACTTTGATGCTCATAACTTGAGTGGAATTGACCGCTCCGAGAGATCACTTCGGTCCCGATGGTCGACAATCAACTCGGATTGTCAAAAGTGGGCGGCCGTACAAAAGGCAGTTGACAAGATTAACCCAAGTGGCACAAATGAGGATGATCGAGTAAGTGGCATCTCATATATGTTCATCATACTTGTTTTTGGTGACCGAAGTGCTAACTTGTTTTGTTTTTCTTGTAGTACAACATTGCACAAAACTTGTTCAAAGAAGAGACAAGGACAACCAAGAAGGGGAAGATCAAGAAAGGCAGGGTCTTTACCTTGCCTCATTGCTATGAAGTGTTAAAGGATGATGAGAAATGGAAGAAGCGTGATGGTTTGGAGGATTTGCATTTGAGCAACAAACGGAAGCGAGCAATTGAGATGAATGATGATGATGAGGAGGAGGATGCATCAAGTGATGACGGCAAGAGAAGTGAAGGAAATATGCCCTAGAGGCAATAATAAAGTTATTATTTATTTCCTTATAATCATGATAAATGTTTATTATTCATGCTAGAATTGTATTAACCGGAAACATAATACATGTGTGAATACATAGACAAACAAAGTGTCACTAGTATGCCTCTACTTGACTAGCTCGTTAATCAAAGATGGTTATGTTTCCTAACCATGAACAATGAGTTGTTATTTGATTAACGAGGTCACATCATTAGTTGAATGATCTGATTGACATGACCCATTCCATTAGCTTAGCACCCGATCGTTTAGTATGTTGCTATTGCTTTCTTCATAACTTATACATGTTCCTATAACTATGAGATTATGCAACTCCCGTTTGCCGGAGGAACACTTTGGGTGCTACCAAACGTCACAACGTAACTGGGTGATTATAAAGGAGCATTACAGGTGTCTCCAAAGGTAGATGTTGGGTTGGCGTATTTCGAGATTAGGTTTTGTCACTCCGATTGTCGGAGAGGTATCTCTGGGCCCTCTCGGTAATGCACATCACATAAGCCTTGCAAGCATTGCAACTAATGAGTTAGTTGCGGGATGATGTATTACAGAACGAGTAAAGAGACTTGCCGGTAACGAGATTGAACTAGGTATTGGATACCGACGATCGAATCTCGGGCAAGTAACATACCGATGACAAAGGGAACAACGTATGTTGTTATGCGGTCTGACCGATAAAGATCTTCGTAGAATATGTAGGAGCCAATATGGGCATCCAGGTCCCGCTATTGGTTATTGACCGGAGACATGTCTCGGTCATGTCTACATTGTTCTCGAACCCGTAGGGTCCGCACGCTTAAGGTTACGATGACAGTTATATTATGAGTTTATGCATTTTGATGTACCGAAGGTTGTTCGGAGTCCCGGATGTGATCACGGACATGACGAGGAGTCTCGAAATGGTCGAGACGTAAAGATTGATATATTGGAAGCCTATGTTTGGATATCGGAAGTGTTCCGGGTGAAATCGGGATTTTACCGGAGTACCGGGAAGGTTACCGGAACCCCCCGGGAGCTAAATGGGCCATGATGGGCCTTAGTGGAAAAGAGAAGAGGCAGCCCTACATGGGCTGCGCGCCTCCCCCTTCCCCTAGTCCTATTAGGACTAGGAGAGGTGGCCGGCCCCCTCTCTCTCTTTTCCCCCTCCGCGAATCCTATTCCAACTAGGATTGGGGGGGGGGGAATCCTACTCCCAGAGGGAGTAGGACTCTCCTGGCGCACCCCTTGTGGCCGGCCAGCCTCCCCCCTTTGGTCCTTTATATACTGAGGTAGAGGCACCCTAGAACACACAAGTTGATCCACGTGATCTATTCCTTAGCCGTGTGCGGTGCCCCCAGCCACCATAGTCCTCGATAATACTGTAGCGGAGTTTAGGCGAAGCCCTGCTGCTGTAGTACATCAAGATCGTCACCACGCCGTCGTGCTGACGGAACTCTTCCCCGACACTTTGCTGGATCGGAGTCCGGGGATCGTCATCGAGCTGAACGTGTGCTCGAACTCGGAGGTGCCGTAGTTTCGGTGCTTGATCGGTTGGATCGTGAAGACGTACGACTACTTCCTCTACGTTGCGTCAACGCTTCCGCAGTCGGTCTGCGTGGGTACGTAGACAACACTCTCCCATCTCGTTGCTATGCATCACATGATCTTGCGTGTGCGTAGGAAATTTTTTGAAATTACTACGAAACCCAACAGTGGCATCCGAGCCTAGGTTATTTATGTTGATGTTATATGCACGAGTAGAACACAAGTGAGTTGTGGGCGATATAAGTCATACTGCCTACCAGCATGTCATACTTTGGTTTGGCGGCATTGTTGGACGAGACGACCCGGACCAACATTACGCGTACGCTTACGCGAGACCGGTTCCCCCGACGTGCTTTGCACATAGGTGGCTTGCGGGCGACTGTCTCTCCAACTTTAGTTGAACCAAGTATGGCTACGCCCGGTCCTTGCGAAGGTTAAAACGGAGTCTATTTGACAAACTATCGTTGTGGTTTTGATGCGTAGGTGAGATTGGTTCTTGCTTAAGCCCGTAGCAGCCACGTAAAACTTGCAACAACAAAGTAGAGGACGTCTAACTTGTTTTTGCAGGGCATGTTGTGATGTGATATGGTCAAGACATGATGCTGAATTTTATTGTATGAGATGATCATGTTTTGTAACCGAGTTATCGGCAACTGGCAGGAGCCATATGGTTGTCGCTTTATTGTATGCAATGAAATCGCGATGTAATGCTTTACTTTATTACTAAGCGGTAGTGATAGTCGTGGAAGCATAAGCTTGGCGAGACGACAACGATGCTACGATGGAGATCAAGGTGTCACGCCGGTGACGATGGTGATCACGACGGTGCTTCGGAGATGGAGATCACAAGCACAAGATGATGATGGCCATATCATATCACTTATATTGATTGCATGTGATGTTTATCCTTTTATGCATCTTATCTTGCTTTGATTGACGGTAGCATTATAAGATGATCTCTCACTAAATTATCAAGAAGTGTTCTCCCTGAGTATGCACCGTTGCGAAAGTTCTTCGTGCTGAGACACCACGTGATGATCGGGTGTGATAGGTTCTACGTTCAAATACAACGGGTGCAAAACAGTTGCACACGCGGAATACTCAGGTTATACTTGACGAGCCAAGCATATACAGATATGGCCTCGGAACACGGAGACCGAAAGGTCGAGCGTGAATCATATAGTAGATATGATCAACATAACGATGTTCACCATTGAAAACTACTCCATCTCACGTGATGATCGGTTATGGTTTAGTTGATTTGGATCACGTAATCACTTAGAGGATTAGAGGGATGTCTATCTAAGTGGGAGTTCTTTAAACTTGATTAACTGAACTTAAATTTATCATGAAACTTAGTACCTGATTAGTATCTTGCTTGTTTATGTTTGATTGTAGATAGATGGCTCGTGCTGTTGTTCCGTTGAATTTTAATGCGTTCCTTGAGAAAGCAAAGTTGAAAGATGATGGTAGCAATTACACGGACTGGGTCCGTAACTTGAGGATTATCCTCATTGCTGCACAGAAGAATTACGTCCTGGAAGCACCGCTGGGTGCCAGGCCTGCTGCAGGAGCAACGCCAGATGTTATGAACGTCTGGCAGAGCAAAGCTGATGACTACTCGATAGTTCAGTGTGCCATGCTTTACGGCTTAGAATCGGGACTTCAACGACGTTTTGAACGTCATGGAGCATATGAGATGTTTCAGGAGTTGAAGTTAATATTTCAAGCAAATGCCCGGATTGAGAGATATGAAGTCTCCAATAAGTTCTATAGCTGCAAGATGGAGGAGAACAGTTCTGTCAGTGAGCATATACTCAAAATGTCTGGGTATAATAATCACTTGATTCAATTGGGAGTTAATCTTCCAGATGATAGCGTCATTGACAGAATTCTTCAATCACTGCCACCAAGCTACAAGAGCTTCGTGATGAACTATAATATGCAAGGGATGAACAAGACTATTCCCGAGCTCTTCGCGATGCTGAAAGCTGCGGAGGTAGAAATCAAGAAGGAGCATCAAGTGTTGATGGTCAGCAAGACCACTAGTTTCAAGAAAAAGGGCAAAGGGAAGAAGAAGGGGAACTTCAAGAAGAACAGCAAACAAGTTGCTACTCAAGAGAAGAAACCCAAACCTGGACCTAAGCCTGAAACTGAGTGCTTCTATTGCAAGCAGACTGGTCACTGGAAGCGGAACTGCCCCAAGTATTTGGCGGATAAGAAGGATGGCAAGGTGAACAAAGGTATATGTGATATACATGTTATTGATGTGTACCTTACTAATGCTCGCAGTAGCACCTGGGTATTTGATACTGGTTCTGTTGCTAATATTTGCAACTCGAAACAGGGACTACGGATCAAGCGAAGATTGGTTAAGGACGAGGTGACGATGCGCGTGGGAAACGGTTCCAAAGTCGATGTGATCGCAGTCGGCACGCTACCTCTACATCTACCTTCGGGATTAGTATTAGACCTAAATAATTGTTATTTGGTGCCAGCGTTAAGCATGAACATTATATCTGGATCTTGTTTGATGCGAGACGGTTATTCATTTAAATCAGAGAATAATGGTTGTTCTATTTATATGAGTAATATCTTTTATGGTCATGCACCCTTGAAGAGTGGTCTATTCTTGTTGAATCTCGATAGTAGTAACACACATATTCATAATGTTGAAGCCAAAAGATGCAGAGTTGATAATGAGAGTGCAACTTATTTGTGGCACTGCCGTTTAGGTCATATCGGTGTAAAGCGCATGAAGAAACTCCATTCTGATGGACTTTTGGAACCACTTGATTATGAATCACTTGGTACTTGCGAACCGTGCCTCATGGGCAAGATGACCAAAACACCGTTCTCCGGTACTATGGAGAGAGCAACAGATTTGTTGGAAATCATACATACAGATGTATGTGGTCCGATGAATATTGAGGCTCGTGGCGGATATCGTTATTTTCTCACCTTCACAGATGATTTAAGCAGATATGGGTATATCTACTTAATGAAACATAAGTCTGAAACATTTGAAAAGTTCAAGGAATTTCAGAGTGAAGTTGAAAATCATCGTAACAAGAAAATAAAGTTTCTACGATCTGATCGTGGAGGAGAATATTTGAGTTACGAGTTTGGTGTACATTTGAAAAATTGTGGAATAGTTTCGCAACTCACGCCACCCGGAACACCACAGCGTAATGGTGTGTCCGAACGTCGTAATCGTACTTTACTAGATATGGTGCGATCTATGATGTCTCTTACTGATTTACCGCTATCGTTTTGGGGATACGCTCTAGAGACGGCCGCATTCACGTTAAATAGGGCACCATCAAAATCCGTTGAGACGACGCCTTATGAACTGTGGTTTGGCAAGAAACCAAAGTTGTCGTTTCTGAAAGTTTGGGGCTGCGATGCTTATGTGAAAAAACTTCAACCTGATAAGCTCGAACCCAAATCGGAGAAATGTGTCTTCATAGGATATCCAAAGGAAACTATTGGATACACCTTCTATCACAGATCCGAAGGCAAGACTTTTGTTGCTAAATTCGGAAACTTTCTAGAGAAGGAGTTTCTCTCGAAAGAAGTGAGTGGGAGGAAAGTAGAACTTGACGAGGTAACTGTACCTGCTCCCTTATTGGAAAGTAGTACATTACAGAAAACTGTTTCTGCGACACCTACACCAGTCAGTGAGGAAGCTAATGATGATGATCATGAAACTTCAGAACAAGATACTACTGAACCTCGTAGATCAACCAGAGTAAGATCCGCACCAGAGTGGTACGGTAATCCTGTTCTGGAAGTCATGTTATTAGATCATGATGAACCTACGAACTATGAAGAAGCGATGGTGAGCCCAGATTCCGCAAAGTGGCTTGAAGCCATGAAATCTGAGATGGGATCCATGTATGAGAACAAAGTATGGACTTTGGTTGACTTGCCCGATGATCGGCAAGCAATTGAGAATAAATGGATCTTCAAGAAGAAGACTGACGCTGACGGTAATGTTACTGTCTACAAAGCTCGACTTGTCGCAAAAGGTTTTCGGCAAGTTCAAGGGATTGACTACGATGAGACCTTCTCACCCGTAGCGATGCTTAAGTCTGTCCGAATCATGTTAGCAATTGCCGCATTTTATGATTATGAAATTTGGCAGATGGATGTCAAAACTGCATTCCTGAATGGATTTCTGGAAGAAGAGTTGTATATGATGCAACCAGAAGGTTTTGTCGATCCAAAGGGAGCTAACAAAGTGTGCAAGCTCCAGCGATCCATTTATGGACTGGTGCAAGCCTCTCGGAGTTGGAATAAACGTTTTGATAGTGTGATCAAAGCATTTGGTTTTATACAGACTTTCGGAGAAGCCTGTATTTACAAGAAAGTGAGTGGGAGCTCTGTAGCATTTCTGATATTATATGTGGATGACATATTGTTAATTGGAAATAATATAGAATTTCTGGATAGCATAAAGGGATACTTGAATAAGAGTTTTTCAATGAAAGACCTCGGTGAAGCTGCTTACATATTAGGCATAAAGATCTATAGAGATAGATCAAGACGCTTAATTGGACTTTCACAAACAACATACCTTGACAAAATTTTGAAGAAGTTCAAAATGGATCAAGCAAAGAAAGGATTCTTGCCTGTGTTACAAGGTGTGAAATTGAGTAAGACTCAATGCCCGACCACTGCAGAAGATAGAGAGAATATGAAAGATGTTCCCTATGCATCAGCAATAGGATCTATCATGTATGCAATGCTGTGTACCAGACCTGATGTGTGCCTTGCTATAAGTCTAGCAGGGAGGTACCAAAGTAATCCAGGAGTGGATCACTGGACAGCGGTCAAGAACATCCTGAAATACCTGAAAAGGACTAAGGATATGCTTCTCGTATATGGAGGTGACAAAGAGCTCGTCGTAAAAGGTTACGTTGATGCAAGCTTTGACACTGATCCGGACGATTCTAAATCGCAAACTGGATACGTGTTTACATTAAACGGTGGAGCTGTCAGTTGGTGCAGTTCTAAACAAAGCGTCGTAGCGGGATCTACATGTGAAGCGGAGTACATAGCTGCTTCGGAAGCAGCAAATGAAGGAGTCTGGATGAAGGAGTTCATATCCGATCTAGGTGTCATACCTAGTGCATCGGGTCCAATGAAAATCTTTTGTGACAATACTGGTGCAATTGCCTTGGCAAAGGAATCCAGATTTCACAAGAGAACCAAGCACATCAAGAGACGCTTCAATTCCATCCGGGATCTAGTCCAGGTGGGAGACATAGAGATTTGCAAGATACATACGGATCTGAATGTTGCAGACCCATTGACTAAGCCTCTTCCACGAGCAAAACATGATCAGCACCAAGGCTCCATGGGTGTTAGAATCATTACAGTGTAATCTAGATTATTGACTCTAGTGCAAGTGGGAGACTGAAGGAAATATGCCCTAGAGGCAATAATAAAGTTATTATTTATTTCCTTATAATCATGATAAATGTTTATTATTCATGCTAGAATTGTATTAACCGGAAACATAATACATGTGTGAATACATAGACAAACAAAGTGTCACTAGTATGCCTCTACTTGACTAGCTCGTTAATCAAAGATGGTTATGTTTCCTAACCATGAACAATGAGTTGTTATTTGATTAACGAGGTCACATCATTAGTTGAATGATCTGATTGACATGACCCATTCCATTAGCTTAGCACCCGATCGTTTAGTATGTTGCTATTGCTTTCTTCATGACTTATACATGTTCCTATAACTATGAGATTATGCAACTCCCGTTTGCCGGAGGAACACTTTGGGTGCTACCAAACGTCACAACGTAACTGGGTGATTATAAAGGAGCATTACAGGTGTCTCCAAAGGTAGATGTTGGGTTGGCGTATTTCGAGATTAGGTTTTGTCACTCCGATTGTCGGAGAGGTATCTCTGGGCCCTCTCGGTAATGCACATCACATAAGCCTTGCAAGCATTGCAACTAATGAGTTAGTTGCGGGATGATGTATTATAGAACGAGTAAAGAGACTTGCCGGTAACAAGATTGAACTAGGTATTGGATACCGACGATCGAATCTCGGGCAAGTAACATACCGATGACAAAGGGAACAACGTATGTTGTTATGCGGTCTGACCGATAAAGATCTTCGTAGAATATGTAGGAGCCAATATGGGCATCCAGGTCCCGCTATTGGTTATTGACCGGAGACATGTCTCGGTCATGTCTACATTGTTCTCGAACCCGTAGGGTCCGCACGCTTAAGGTTACGATGACAGTTATATTATGAGTTTATGCATTTTGATGTACCGAAGGTTGTTCGGAGTCCCGGATGTGATCACGGACATGACGAGGAGTCTCGAAATGGTCGAGACGTAAAGATTGATATATTGGAAGCCTATGTTTGGATATCGGAAGTGTTCCGGGTGAAATCGGGATTTTACCGGAGTACCGGGAAGGTTACCGGAACCCCCCGGGAGCTAAATGGGCCATGATGGGCCTTAGTGGAAAAGAGAAGAGGCAGCCCTACATGGGCTGCGCGCCTCCCCCTTCCCCTAGTCCTATTAGGACTAGGAGAGGTGGCCGGCCCCCTCTCTCTCTTTTCCCCCTCCGCGAATCCTATTCCAACTAGGATTGGGGGGGGGAATCCTACTCCCAGAGGGAGTAGGACTCTCCTGGCGCACCCTTGTGGCCGGCCAGCCTCCCCCCTTTGGTCCTTTATATACTGAGGTAGAGGCACCCTAGAACACACAAGTTGATCCACGTGATCTATTCCTTAGCCGTGTGCGGTGCCCCCAGCCACCATAGTCCTCGATAATACTGTAGCGGAGTTTAGGCGAAGCCCTGCTGCTGTAGTGCATCAAGATCGTCACCACGCCGTCGTGCTGACGGAACTCTTCCCCGACACTTTGCTGGATCGGAGTCCGGGGATCGTCATCGAGCTGAACGTGTGCTCGAACTCGGAGGTGCCGTAGTTTCGGTGCTTGATCGGTTGGATCGTGAAGACGTACGACTACTTCCTCTACGTTGCGTCAACGCTTCCGCAGTCGGTCTGCGTGGGTACGTAGACAACACTCTCCCATCTCGTTGCTATGCATCACATGATCTTGCGTGTGCGTAGGAATTTTTTTGAAATTACTACGAAACCCAACAGTGGCATCCGAGCCTAGGTTATTTGTGTTGATGTTATATGCACGAGTAGAACACAAGTGAGTTGTGGGCGATATAAGTCATACTGCCTACCAGCATGTCATACTTTGGTTTGGCGGCATTGTTGGACGAGACAACCCGGACCAACATTACGCGTACGCTTACGCGAGACCGGTTCCCCCGACGTGCTTTGCACATAGGTGGCTTGCGGGCGACTGTCTCTCCAACTTTAGTTGAACCAAGTATGGCTACGCCCGGTCCTTGCGAAGGTTAAAACGGAGTCTATTTGACAAACTATCGTTGTGGTTTTGATGCGTAGGTGAGATTGGTTCTTGCTTAAGCCCGTAGCAGCCACGTAAAACTTGCAACAACAAAGTAGAGGATGTCTAACTTATTTTTGCAGGGCATGTTGTGATGTGATATGGTCAAGACATGATGCTGAATTTTATTGTATGAGATGATCATGTTTTGTAACCGAGTTATCGGCAACTAGCAGGAGCCATATGGTTGTCGCTTTATTGTATGCAATGAAATCGCGATGTAATGCTTTACTTTATTACTAAGCGGTAGTGATAGTCGTGGAAGCATAAGCTTGGCGAGACGATAACGATGCTACGATGGAGATCAAGGTGTCACGCCGATGACGATGGTGATCACGACGGTGCTTCGGAGATGGAGATCACAAGCACAAGATGATGATGGCCATATCATATCACTTATATTGATTGCATGTGATGTTTATCCTTTTATGCATCTTATCTTGCTTTGATTGACGGTAGCATTATAAGATGATCTCTCACTAAATTATCAAGAAGTGTTCTCCCTGAGTATGCACCATTGCGAAAGTTCTTCGTGCTGAGACACCACGTGATGATCGGGTGTGATAGGTTTTGCATTCAAATACAACGTGTGCAAAACAGTTGCCCACGCGGAATACTCAGGTTATACTTGACGAGCCAAGCATATACAGATATGGCCTCGGAACACGGAGACCGAAAGGTCGAGCGTGAATCATATAGTAGATATGATCAACATAACGATGTTCACCATTGAAAACTACTCCATCTCACGTGATGATCGGTTATGGTTTAGTTGATTTGGATCACGTAATCACTTAGAGGATTAGAGGGATGTCTATCTAAGTGAGAGTTCTTTAAACTTGATTAACTGAACTTAAATTTATCATGAAACTTAGTACCTAATTAGTATCTTGCTTGTTTATGTTTGATTGTAGATAGATGGCTCGTGCTGTTGTTCCGCTGAATTTTAATGCGTTCCTTGAGAAAGCAAAGTTGAAAGATGATGGTAGCAATTACACGGACTGGGTCCGTAACTTGAGGATTATCCTCATTGCTGCACAGAAGAATTACGTCCTGGAAGCACCGCTGGGTGCTAGGCCTGCTGCAGGAGCAACGCTAGATGTTATGAACGTCTGGCAGAGCAAAGCTGATGACTACTCGATAGTTCAGTGTGCCATGCTTTACGGCTTAGAATCAGGACTTCAACGACGTTTTGAACGTCATGGAGCATATGAGATGTTTCAGGAGTTGAAGTTAATATTTCAAGCAAATGCCCGGATTGAGAGATATGAAGTCTCCAATAAGTTCTATAGCTGCAAGATGGAGGAGAACAGTTCTGTCAGTGAGCGTATACTCAAAATGTCTGGGTATAATAATCACTTGATTCAATTGGGAGTTAATCTTCCAGATGATAGCGTCATTGACAGAATTCTTCAATCACTGCCACCAAGCTACAAGAGCTTCGTGATGAACTATAATATGCAAGGGATGAACAAGACTATTCCCGAGCTCTTCGCGATGCTGAAAGCTGCGGAGGTAGAAATCAAAAAGGAGCATCAAGTGTTGATGGTCAGCAAGACCACTAGTTTCAAGAAAAAGGGCAAAGGGAAGAAGAAGGGGAACTTCAGGAAGAACAACAAACAAGTTGCTACTCAAGAGAAGAAACCCAAACCTGGACCTAAGCCTGAAACTGAGTGCTTCTATTGCAAGCAGACTGGTCACTGGAAGCGGAACTGCCCCAAGTATTTGGCGGATAAGAAGGATGGCAAGGTGAACAAAGGTATATGTGATATACATGTTATTGATGTGTACCTTACTAATGCTCGCAGTAGCACCTGGGTATTTGATACTGGTTCTGTTGCTAATATTTGCAACTCGAAACAGGGACTACGGATCAAGCGAAGATTGGTTAAGGACGAGGTGACGATGCGCGTGGGAAACGGTTCCAAAGTCGATGTGATCGCAGTCGGTACGCTACCTCTACATCTACCTTCGGGATTAGTATTAGACCTAAATAATTGTTATTTGGTGCCAGCGTTAAGCATGAACATTATATCTGGATCTTGTTTGATGCGAGACGGTTATTCATTTAAATCAGAGAATAATGGTTGTTCTATTTATATGAGTAATATCTTTTATGGTCATGCACCCTTGAAGAGTAGTCTATTCTTGTTGAATCTCGATAGTAGTAACACACATATTTATAATGTTGAAGCCAAAAGATGCAGAGTTGATAATGAGAGTGCAACTTATTTGTGGCACTGCCGTTTAGGTCATATCGGTGTAAAGCGCATGAAGAAACTCCATTCTGATGGACTTTTGGAACCACTTGATTATGAATCACTTGGTACTTGCGAACCGTGCCTCATGGGCAAGATGACCAAAACACTGTTCTCCGGTACTATGGAGAGAGCAACAGATTTGTTGGAAATCATACATACAGATGTATGTGGTCCGATGAATATTGAGGCTCGTGGCGGATATCGTTATTTTCTCACCTTCACAGATGATTTAAGAAGATATGGGTATATCTACTTAATGAAACATAAGTCTGAAACAATTGAAAAGTTCAAGAAATTTCAGAGTGAAGCTGAAAATCATCGTAACAAGAAAATAAAGTTTCTACGATCTGATCGTGGAGGAGAATATTTGAGTTACGAGTTTGGTGTACATTTGAAAAATTGTGGAATAGTTTCGCAACTCACGCCACCCGGAACACCACAGCGTAATGGTGTGTCCGAACGTCGTAATCGTACTTTACTAGATATGGTGCGATCTATGATGTCTCTTACTGATTTACCGCTATCGTTTTGGGGATACGCTCTAGAGACGGCCACATTCACGTTAAATAGGGCACCATCAAAATCCGTTGAGACGACACCTTATGAACTGTGGTTTGGCAAGAAACCAAAGTTGTCGTTTCTGAAAGTTTGGGGCTGCGATGCTTATGTGAAAAAACTTCAACCTGATAAGCTCGAATCCAAATCGGAGAAATGTGTCTTCATAGGATATCCAAAGGAAACTATTGGATACACCTTCTATCACAGATCCGAAGGCAAGACTTTTGTTGCTAAATTCGGAAACTTTCTAGAGAAGGAGTTTCTCTCGAAAGAAGTGAGTCGGAGGAAAGTAGAACTTGACGAGGTAACTGTACCTGCTCCCTTATTGGAAAGTAGTACATTACAGAAAACTATTTCTGCGACACCTACACCAGTCAGTGAGGAAGCTAATGATGATGATCATGAAACTTCAGAACAAGATACTACTGAACCTCGTAGATCAACCAGAGTAAGATCCGCACCAGAGTGGTACGGTAATCCTGTTCTGGAAGTCATGTTATTAGATCATGATGAACCTATGAACTATGAAGAAGCAATGGTGAGCCCAGATTCCGCAAAGTGGCTTGAAGCCATGAAATCTGAGATGGGATCCATGTATGAGAACAAAGTGTCGACTTTGGTTGACTTGCCTGATGATCGGCAAGCAATTGAGAATAAATGGATTTTCAAGAAGAAGACTGACGCTGACGGTAATGTTACTGTCTACAAAGCTCGACTTGTCGCAAAAGGTTTTCAGCAAGTTCAAGGGATTGACTACGATGAGACCTTCTCACCCGTAGCGATGCTTAAGTCTGTCCGAATCATGTTAGCAATTGCCGCATTTTATGATTATGAAATTTGGCAGATGGATGTCAAAACTGCATTCCTGAATGGATTTCTGGAAGAAGAGTTGTATATGATGCAACCAGAAGGTTTTGTCGATCCAAAGGGAGCTAAAAAAGTGTGCAAGCTCCATCGATCCATTTATGGACTGGTGCAAGCCTCTCGGAGTTGGAATAAACGTTTTGATAGTTTGATCAAAGCATTTGGTTTTATACAGACTTTCGGAGAAGCCTGTATTTACAAGAAAGTGAGTGGGAGCTCTGTAGCATTTCTGATATTATATGTGGATGACATATTGTTAATTGGAAATAATATAGAATTTCTGGATAGCATAAAAGGATACTTGAATAAGAGTTTTTCAATGAAAGACCTCGGTGAAGCTGCTTACATATTAGGCATAAAGATCTATAGAGATAGATCAAGACGCTTAATTGGACTTTCACAAACAACATACCTTGACAAAATTTTGAAGAAGTTCAAAATGGATCAAGCAAAGAAAGGATTCTTGCCTGTGTTACAAGGTGTGAAATTGAGTAAGACTCAATGCCCGACCACTGCAGAAGATAGAGAGAATATGAAAGATGTTCCCTATGCATCAGTAATAGGATCTATCATGTATGCAATGCTGTGTACCAGACCTGATGTGTGCCTTGCTATAAGTCTAGCAGGGAGGTACCAAAGTAATCCAGGAGTGGATCACTGGACAGCGGTCAAGAACATCCTGAAATACCTTAAAAGGACTAAGGATATGCTTCTCGTATATGGAGGTGACAAAGAGCTCGTCGTAAAAGGTTATGTTGATGCAAGCTTTGACACTGATCCGGACGATTCTAAATCGCAAACTGGATACGTGTTTACATTAAACGGTGGAGCTGTCAGTTGGTGCAGTTCTAAACAAAGCGTCGTAGCGGGATCTACATGTGAAGCGGAGTACATAGCTGATTCGGAAGCAGCAAATGAAGGAGTCTGGATGAAGGAGTTCATATCCGATCTAGGTGTCATACCTAGTGCATCGGATCCAATAAAAATCTTTTGTGACAATACTGGTGCAATTGCCTTGGCAAAGGAATCCAGATTTCACAAGAGAACCAAGCACATCAAGAGATGCTTCAATTCCATCCGGGATCTAGTCCAGGTGGGAGACATAGAGATTTGCAAGATACATACGGATCTGAATGTTGCAGACCCATTGACTAAGCCTCTTCCACGAGCAAAACATGATCAGCACCAAGGCTCCATGGGTGTTAGAATCATTACAGTGTAATCTAGATTATTGACTCTAGTGCAAGTGGGAGACTGAAGGAAATATGCCCTAGAGGCAATAATAGAGTTATTATTTATTTCCTTATAATCATGATAAATGTTTATTATTCATGCTAGAATTGTATTAACCGGAAACATAATACATGTGTGAATACATAGACAAACAAAGTGTCACTAGTATGCCTCTACTTGACTAGCTCGTTAATCAAAGATGGTTATGTTTCCTAACCATGAACAATGAGTTGTTATTTGATTAACGAGGTCACATCATTAGTTGAATGATCTGATTGACATGACCCATTCCATTAGCTTAGCACCCGATCGTTTAGTATGTTGCTATTGCTTTCTTCATAACTTATACATGTTCCTATAACTATGAGATTATGCAACTCCCGTTTGCCGGAGGAACACTTTGGGTGCTACCAAACGTCACAACGTAACTGGGTGATTATAAAGGAGCATTACAGGTGTCTCCAAAGGTAGATGTTGGGTTGGCGTATTTCGAGATTAGGTTTTGTCACTCCGATTGTCGGAGAGGTATCTCTGGGCCCTCTCGGTAATGCACATCACATAAGCCTTGCAAGCATTGCAACTAATGAGTTAGTTGCGGGATGATGTATTACAGAACGAGTAAAGAGACTTGCCGGTAACGAGATTGAACTAGGTATTGGATACCGACGATCGAATTCGGGCAAGTAACATACCGATGACAAAGGGAACAACGTATGTTGTTATGCGGTCTGACCGATAAAGATCTTCGTAGAATATGTAGGAGCCAATATGGGCATCCAGGTCCCGCTATTGGTTATTTACCGGAGACATGTCTCGGTCATGTCTACATTGTTCTCGAACCCGTAGGGTCCGCACGCTTAAGGTTACGATGACAGTTATATTATGAGTTTATGCATTTTGATGTACCGAAGGTTGTTCGGAGTCCCGGATGTGATCAAGGACATGACATGGAGTCTCGAAATGGTCGAGACGTAAAGATTGATATATTGGAAGCCTATGTTTGGATATCGGAAGTGTTTCGGGTGAAATCGGGATTTTACCGGAGTACCGGGAAGGTTACCGGAACCTCCCGGAAGCTAAATGGGCCATGATGGGCCTTAGTGGAAAAGAGAAGAGGCAGCCCCACATGGGCTGCGCGCCTCCCCCTTCCCCTAGTCCTATTAGGACTAGGAGAGGTGGCCGGCCCCCTCTTTTCCCCCTCCGCGAATCCTATTCCAACTAGGATTGGGGGGGGGGGATCCTACTCCCAGAGGGAGTAGGACTCTCCTGGCGCACCCCTTGTGGCCGGCCAGCCTCCCCCCTTGGGTCCTTTATATACTGAGGTAGAGGCACCCTAGAACACACAAGTTGATCCACGTGATCTATTCCTTAGCCGTGTGCGGTGCCCCCAGCCACCATAGTCCTCGATAATACTGTAGCGGAGTTTAGGCGAAGCCCTGCTGCTGTAGTACATCAAGATCGTCACCACGCCGTCGTGCTGACGGAACTCTTCCCCGACACTTTGCTGGATCGGAGTCCGGGGATCGTCATCGAGCTGAATGTGTGCTCGAACTCGGAGGTGCCGTAGTTTCGGTGCTTGCTCGGTTGGATCGTGAAGACGTACGACTACTTCCTCTATGTTGCGTCAACGCTTCCGCAGTCGGTCTGCGTGGGTACGTAGACAACACTCTCCCATCTCGTTGCTATGCATCACATGATCTTGCGTGTGCGTAGGAAAATTTGAAATTGCTACGAAACCCATCAAGAAGCCCCACACCCAACTCGGTTTCATACTCGAAGCCAAAACGACCGGATGGGTGCAAGAAAGACAAAAACGAAAAGAAGAAGAAGAAGGGAGATGATGAGCTCAAAAATGCTATGGAAGCTATTGTGAAGGCAAGGGTCGAAGCCAATGAGGTGAGGAAAATGGCAAGGAACCAAGATGCCGTGGCCGAGGAGAGGAGGTTGGCGGCCGAGGAGAGAAGGGTGGCGGCCGAGGAGAGAAAGGTGGCTTTGGAGGAGAGGAAAGTGAGCAACGAGGAGCGAGCTAAGTTGTTGGAATGGGAGAAGCACTTGTTCTTCTTGGACACATCTAACCTCAATGCGGCGCAAAAAGAGTATGTCAATCTTGCCCAACAAGAAGTCTTGATCCAAAAAAGAGCCTTGGTTCGTGCAATGGGTGGCGGTGGCCTCGGCGGCATGGGTGGCGGTGGCCTCGGCGCCATGGGAGGCATGGGTGGCTTCGGAGCCATGGGAGGCATAGGTGCATCTCCGGCCGCCATGGGAGGCATGGGTGCACCTCCGGCCGCCATGGGAGGCATGGGTGGCTTTGGAGCACCCTCCGACGCTATGGCCGCCGGAGGCATGAGTTTTGCTTCTCTCATGGGAGGCATGGGTGCACCTCCGGCCGCCATGGGTGCAATGTCTTTCGATGTGCCTTCTCACACACATTCCCATGAAGATGCCGTTGAAGATCTTGCCAACACCGTCGGAGCTTCACATGATGCGGTGCGTGATGCGGTGCGTGATGAGGAGAGGGAGGAAGATTCATCTTCGGAGGCGAAAGAGTCGTCTTCGGAAGATGAGGACGAAGACGAAGACGAGGAAGATGAAGATTGATGTGTCTTTCATGTCTTGAACTTTAGTTTACATTTGAACTTGGTTGGATAAACTTGTGGGCATGATTTTAAACTTGTGGGCATGAACTTTTATTCATTAACTTGTTTGTGTCAAATTTTACATATTCATTTTTATCCAAAATATCATATATGCAAAATGTTCGACGAGTCATGCGTGCTGTATTTTTGCACTCTGCTGGAGCGGCGCGCGCGCTGCATTATAACGCGGCTGCTGGAGCCAGTGCAGGCGAACGCGCAAAACCAGCCGCAGCGCGTGCGGTAAACAGATTTTTTACGCGCGGCGCTTAGCGCGGCTGTTGGAGATGCTCTTAGTTTTTTCGAGTCGAGCCAAGAAAACAGGTTTGATCTCGAGTGGCTTTCTTACAGGCCTAGTGACAGCTTGTCCGTATCATCGTGGACGTCATCCACGAGGACTGTGGTGTCGCCACGTACTCCGCGTTCGTCGTTGGTGCGGACTCTCCACGTATTGTGCTGCGAGCCCCAGGATGCCCGTCTGCATCGACTGCCTAGCCGGCCGCGCCAAGGGCTCCTTGGGCGGCCGGGATCTGTCTGCGTTGGCTGCCGCCGTCGGGGACGCGCGCAACGTACCTGCAGCCCTCCGCCATGGCGCGCGTGACGCGTGAGCTCTCCTACCTACGTTGGGGACACTGCTACCGGTGCACGCGGCCGGGTCGCCTGGGACGTCGGTGTTGGGGGTAACTTCGAAAATAGTGGACGCGTTTGCCATTACTTTCAGGAAGTCTCGGGAAGTTTCAGGCCACGGAATGGCGCGCAATCAAGCCACGTCGCCGGAATGGCAGCCACACGACTCACTCCTATTTGCTGTCCTACCGCGCCGGTGGGCACACAGCCGGCTAACTGCTGGTGCAGTGCTGCCACACATTGCTGTCGATCATAGGATTGGCGAACGCGCGAGGTGCCCGGCCACTCGTAAGACATAGGTTCTGTTTGAATTCATGGGTTAGAGTGAGTTCGAGTTAGCTAGGGCTTAAATAGTCTTAAAATATCTAAACACGAGGATTAGATTGGAGCTAATTGCATCTGATCCATTAAAAAAATTATCTCACCCAAGAGGTGCTAATTGGAGTTAGTTCTTATGGGACCTACTGAAAAATCACTTTTCTCTCTCTATCCCGTCAGCCAAGAGTTGCTAATTGGAGCTAGTTCTCATGGGCCCATTGAAAAATCACTTTTTTTTCTGTCAATCAAGTGCATTTGTTGTCAATCTAACCCTGTCACCCAAACACCTCTTTAGTTAGAATTAATTTAGGGTTAGTCATGAGTTAGAAACTAACACTAACATCTACTATAAGTTAGAGTATCCAAACAGGGCCATAGTTGCTGTGACAGGTACATGCATGGTCACTCACTCACTCACTCTGTCAGGCTGACACAATGAAATGCTGCATGCTAGCTGATATATATGTGTGTGGCTTTTCGCGAACCATACGTGTTTCAACTACGGCTTCTCACTAACTACTTAGTTTTCATCTTATTCTCTTCCTTTTAAAAGAAGATTTTCCTTCCGACAAGTCACAAGGAACCACTTCGTATGATGTTGAAAGCCAATTGATGATTTCCATTGCCGTCAGACGAATTTCGGCATAACCATGGATTCGGTGGTTTTGCGCTTTGCGATGATACCGGTTGTTTTTAAAATATACCATTGTCTCTTTCTGTTATCACGAAACATTCCTTGAATAAAAAAAATCCCAAGAGAAACTCCCGATCTATTCATAATCAAACATGGCATTAGAGAGAACATCAAAGGTAAAAAAAAATTACAACCAAGTCCATGGACCACCTAATGATGACTACAAGCGCCAAAGGCACGACGTCGTCATAGCCCCTCCCTCATCGAAGTCGGGCAAACTTTGTTGCAGTAGACAACCAAAAACTCATCGTGCATGCCAAGGGCCCACAAAACCAACACACTAGAGTAGCAAACATTGCGGTTGAAGAGAGTCATAGATCAACTTGTAAACACACATGCGAAGACTAGATCCAAATGGATCCAGCGAAGATCGGCACACAACCCCAACCAAGACTTCGAAGCTAACAAAAACGAGAGCGGCATCTACTTTCTCTCTCGTAAGAGTGGTTGGGTAACCTCCAAGTGTAAGGGTGATGTAATCTAGCAATAAATATTTCCCTCGGTTGAGAACTAAGGCTTATCGAGCCAGAAGGAGCTCTCCCAGCAAACAATGTCACT
Organism: Triticum aestivum; assembly: GCF_018294505.1. Taxonomy (NCBI): domain Eukaryota; kingdom Viridiplantae; phylum Streptophyta; class Magnoliopsida; order Poales; family Poaceae; genus Triticum; species Triticum aestivum. The sequence goes on from NC_057806.1 coordinate 665,870,595, forward strand.
AGTACGTGCGCAGTCAACACAAAACAAACTTGTTCCCAACGCGTCAAAAAGGTTGTCAAGCTTCTTCTCCTGCTAGTTACAATTAAATTGCATAGGATAATGATAGTTGATAGAATGGTAAAACGGTACAACAAAGAATAGTAATTGTAACAAAAAGAATCAGTAATGGAGAATAAACCCAAGGGGCCATAGGTTCACTAGTGACATCTCTCTCAAGCATACAAGTGTGGTGTGGTGAGCAAATTACAGTTGGACAGTGATTAAATTATATTTTTTTATATTTATGACTAGGATCATTTATGGTATAATTTCATATAGACATTACGTCTGTGATAAGTAGACCATTATCAAACTGCATCTACTACTAATACTCCACTCTAAGACCGCTATCCAACATGCATATCAAAGTATTAAGTTTACAAAAAATAAAACATTGCCATAAGCATGACGACATAATGTAGACAGTAAAATGTCAATCAATATGACGAGAAACCATCAGTTTATCCTTAGTGGCAACAATACAACACATGTCTTGTCTTTCTCTCTGTCTCTGGGATATAGATCACCACAAGATTAAAACCCACTATAATGCACAACTCCCTCTGGAGAAAAACCCATCAAACTTGGGCAAGAAGATAGATAGATCGGAGAGCATACAAATCTATTCAGTTATACGGAAATAAAACCCAAAAGATTCAATTGAAATCAATGAACAATCTGATCATAAAGTGACAATACATCATATCCCAACAAACACACCACCAATTATATCAAATTTATCCCAATAATGTGAGGCAGCTCACACAAACGAGAGAGAGAGAGAGAGAGAGAGAGAGAGAGAGAGAGAGAGAGAGAGAGAGAGAGAGAGAGAGAGAGAGAGAGAGAGAGAGAGAGAGAGAGAGAGAGAGAGAATCATCCAACTACTGCTATGGACCCTAAGGTTCTAAGGGAACTACTAACACATGGTCATGGAGGCAGCAAGGTTGGTGAAAAAGCCTCTGGTAATGGATTTCCCCTGCGGTAGAGTGCCGAAACGGCCTCCAGATTGGATCTTCTCATAACAGAAACTTGCAGCGGCTGAAATATTCGGAGAAAATTGGCTCTAAGGGTCTCGGGAATTATGAAATTTATAGGTGGAGGAATGGGCATAAGGCGGTGATCATGGGGCCCACGTGGCCATGGGATGCGCCTTAGGGCCTAGGCACGCCACCAAACCGAGTGGAGGCCCTGGGTCCATTGGCCCCTCTCTGCTGCTTTCTAGAACCTTTTCTGCCTAGAAAAAATGTATTAAATTGTTAGATTTTCTTTTTTTATCTCGGCAATATCGATTTTCTGTAAAATAAAAAAATGCATGAAACAACGATGGACACCGAGCACTAACTTAATAGGTTAGTTCAGAAAATAATATAAATGCTATAAAAAGTATGCGAAAGTGATAATATAATAATACGAAACAATAAAAAACTATATATATGTTTGAGACGTATCAACATCCCCAAGGTTAATCCATGCCCCCCCCCCCCCCCCCCCCCCCCCCCCCCCCCCCCGCGCACGGAAAAAAGGTTAATCCATGCCCGTCCTCGAGTAGTTGGATGATAAACAAAAATAAGTTTTGATGTGCAATACTACTATCTATTATAATCTTGATCAAATGATGCAATGTGTTGTGAACTCAGAATAAAAATAAAAAGTGATTTGAAGCAGTGACAGGTACACGCATGGTTGCCACCTCGTAACGGGCATAGTTTTTGTGATAGGTACACGCATGGTCACTCACTCATCAGGCTGACACAATGAAATACTACATGCTAGCTGATATATATGTGTGTGGCTTTTCGTGAACCATACGTGTTTCAACTACGACCTCTCATTAATTACTTGGGTTTCATCTCATTCTCTTCCTTCTAAAAGAAGATTTTCCTCCTGGCAAGTCAGAAAGAACTAGTTCGAACAACGTTGAAAGCCAATTGATGATTTCCATTGCCATCCGACGAATTTCGACATAACCATGGATTTTGTTGTTTTGTGCTTTGCGATCATGGACTACTTTTTTTTGTAGGACCTGTTTAAAAAAATACTATTGTCTCTTTCTGTTATTTTGCGCTCCCTCCGTTTCATGATTATCGTCGTGGTTTTAGTTCGCCACGGAGGGAGTAATATATTGTCATCTTTATCAGGGATTCCTGCAGTAACTCAAGGCCGTTTATTTACATCATCTTTTCTTTTGATCAAGGTATATCCTTTCCTCCCTTACATACTTATGTGCCCCTAGCTATGAGGTCCAAAACACGGGGGCCTTCTTATTTGAAATGAAGTGCATACTCCTGTTTTATGTGTAGCTTCAACGACTGTTGCATGGCCAGATATTTTTGGGACAGGGTCACCAAAGAAAGTGGCCCATGCATGATCGAGATGCATCGACAAAGGATAGCCACCACCATGCTGCTAGCAACCCTGTCCCTGATCTCTACACTTCAGGTGTCTATATATATGCGCACCGAGCAGAGATCCATCTTTCCACATGATAGCTACCTCTTTCTTGGAGTTAGCTTGCAGCTGGCTAGTCATTAACATAGCTAGATGCCGGAGGTGAAAGATCGCCCGAGGCTTGCGAGGCTGCACAATGCGGTGAGGCAGCAGAAGGGGAGATTTTACATCATCAGGAAATGCATCACCATGCTCATCTGCGGCATCCCCAAATTCTTTCCCTAATTCTATCGTGTTATTTCCAAGATGGTTAGTATATAGTCTTCCCTTCGATCCAAAATTAGTGTCATGATTTGAGTTCAAATTTGAACTAAAACCACAACACTTATTTTGGATCGAAGGGGGAAGTATATTTCTGTCTAGAATCAACAATATGTAAACATGGTGTCCTTTTAACAGGATATTATTGTGATACATTCTAGTTAGTGCTGCCATGCACCTATTGACGTTACAATGGATTATGTAATACAGATTGTTAAGAGGACAGCATAATACCTTATGTCACAATTGATGTAGTCAATTGTGAATCTGTGCTAAAAAAATGATAGACCCAATGCTAGAACCTCCCACACATCAGGTGGGATATGAAGAAGGAAGGATTATACGAGGCAAACTTTATCCCTGCACGGTGCAATGTAGATAATCCATTGTGAATATGTGCTAGTTCGAACAATTATTAGTTTTAACTTTCAACCATCAATGCAGAAAACATACTGCCATCACTAAGACAAGTTTTATTACTAAATCCACTGAAAAATACACCCATATTGCATACCTATTTTTATTTTTATTTACATATATCCATTGTAAATCGATGGTAATGGTATCACATTACAGTTGAAATAGTAGTAATGTGGTATCTAATAAGAAAAAACTACAAAGAACAACCACATTTTAGGCTAGGTTGTTAGAAAATTACCACTTTTGCTCTTTTTTACACGTAATCATGACACTATCTAGCACTGATTCGCCGATAGCACTTTGACAACGTTTTTCATGGGTAGGACCTACCTGCAAGGTCATATACCGTAGTTTTAAAATACATGTTTTGTAATCTAATTTATGTCACATACATATGTATTAATAGAGTAAACATCAATGAAAAAAATAGTGTGCTATGACAAAATAATGTGGGCCTTAAAGTACGACATTGACGTGCTATATCGCGCTATAGCGTACTATTAGCGAGATATTGCACACCTATTTATTTAGTGATACATTGCTCAGAATGCTATAGCGTGTTATTAGCGAGGCTACACTATTTTTTTTTCACTGGTACACATCCATCAAAGCTTATCCTAATGAAACCGAAGATGTCATGTTTCTTTTTTGAATTTTGAACTGGGAGGCAGGGGTGGGGTGGGGGGCGTAGGCAAGCGAGCCAGGCGTCCAGATCGGCGCGCCAGGTGCATATGGAAGGTTCGGGAGGGTGGGGTGTCGGCGTAGAAGATGACCACGTTCCTGTGCTTCCACAACTTGCGTTAGCAGAGCAGAGGAACGTGGCTGCAGAGCGGGCCAGCACACCGGTGGCTGCGCTGAGCTCGTGGGGCCAGATGACCGAGGCGATCACGTCGGGGTCCAGCCCTACCGGAGGACAGCCGCAATCCATCACCGCGGTAGAGCTGCCAGGTTTGGAGCTGGTTGTGGGGCTTGGAGAGTGGGAGAGCGCGCGCGAGTCATGCCCGCCGGACAGGGCGACGGCCGAGAGCCCGAGAGGATGGCGGAGAGAGACCGCAGCTCTGGTGAGCGGCCGCGGGGAGATTCCGCGGTCCACGGCGAGGTAGGCAAGCTCAGCAGTCGTGTGGGGGAACAGCCGAACAGCGCGGGCACCGGTGGATGAGCTTGACAAAGCAGGCAACGGCCCCCAATCGGCATTTCGAGTGCATAGATCGAAAAGATAGCAACCTAGTGAGAGTGACAGCGTATAATTGAATTGGTAACAGTAGCACTATAACGCATATAGGAGGGACGAGTACTATCAAATTTCTTCCGACTGTAGTATACTCCTACATCGCAAGAGTTGCATGCATGCTAGCGACGCTGGGCAGACCAATCATATGAACAAAAAAGAAAAAAAAACAGTTAGAGTTGACAAGAGCAATAATCCGATCGACCAAGTGAAGATTTATCTGGCTAAACAACTGATCTAAAGGTTGGCGAGAAAGAGAAGAAGAAAAAGACGCAGAATAAGAAGAAGAAGAAGAAGAGGAAGAAACTGACGCGGAGCTGCCTGTTCTGTTCTGTAATTGCCGGTGCATGCATGCAGCTCTAATACTGTATTATTGACTATTTCATATATGCATAAGTGCAGGCCGGGGATGAAAAGGAGGAGAATGAAGACTAGCTACTAATCCGTCTTGGTCGTCGAACACTCGGTTGTTGGGTAGTAGAAACTTGGATGCTACATATTTGCAAGAGTTGTGGAAGACGAGCGCAAGCTACGGTTAATTATTTATAATATAGTGTACATGGTGTGTAGGCATGCAATGTACGTCTCCCTTCACTTCATACGCGCATCTGAAACCATATAATGAGCTAGGCAGGACATATATGATATATGTATGCAAAGTCCGTGCCGTGGAAAGTTAGTTTAGTCCCACTATACAAGTGAAGCATCAAGCATGTATATTGAAACAATATACACAGAGTTGGTTACATCAGTCTCCTCACACCGCTAAGAGTTTGAGAAGAGAACATATACGCGTGCTTCTTCCCCTTCATCGCCCGCCTTGCACGCATGTAATGCTTCGTGAACGAGCCGAGCCAGGCCGGTCCGGGCTAGGACCAATGCCACATGTACGCGCTGGCTTATTTTGCACACATGACTCGGAACCTATATGAACTTTTACTTTAAATTTTGGGTTGAGTAAAACCTAAGACATAATTAGTTACAGCCCTAACGGATCAATACATTGAATGCGTTGGCGGATTATACAGATGAAGTAAATGAGCTAACATGTCTACATGCATTGGCGGATATACCTATGAAATAAATGGGCTGCCACCAATCTACATGTCACCACTGTTTTCCCCGAATAACATCATGTGACTTGAGATGACGACACTGAAGAATTTTTTTTAAGTATTCCTTTTTATAGAATCTTGAAACTATATCATCGTTTAAAGAAAATTCAATTCCATCACCCGGTCGTTCTTACTCTAAACAAAGATTGACTCTTTGTTCCCGTCCTGGACGAAGATCCTCAGTGGATGGAGTGGGACGTCTTCGCTCTCAAGGTGGACGAAGAGGCACACTTCGTTCCTGTGTGGACCGAAAAGAGGCTGTAGTGACCGAGCAAACTTGTAGATGATCATCTGGGTTGCACTGTAGCTTCCTTGGCCGAATCCTCCCGCCATCAAGATCACATTTTGGAGGATAAACCATTCAGATGAACAAAAGTTTGAACCTTGCATTATGGAGGACGAATTTTGTCTTTCAATATACACCGACAGGCGCAAGGCTATGTCGCGCTCGTTGATTTTATTTTTATTAACCGCACCCATCTCTTCATCTAGATGACCGCGTCAAGTTGATGCTGGAGTTAGAAACAAACGGTTCACGTTTCCCGATGGCCAAATACTCTACAACAATAGTAGGAGGGACAATGTCTAGGAGAATGACGACATCTAGATGAGTAGATGGGTACGAGTAATTGACAAAAGAAGAGCTTTTTTATGGTACCCTATACTGCTACGGAGGGGACGGAGCAGTATAAAATCATCAACCGTTGATTTTGTGACGGTAATTTAGCCAGTTTCAGCCCATCAGCGATCGGTCTGTTCGTTGTACTTGGAAAAACCGTCGGCCGTCGGCCTCTCGCCGCCGACTGCGCCATCAGCGAACTCGCCGTCGTATCGCTATATCCGCGAGTGCTCCAGCCACCACCACCCTCCGCCCGCGCGTGTCGACCTCGCTGCTGCGTCGCTGCATATCCAGCCGCATCTCCCGCCGGGGCACACATTGCCCGCACACCGTCACACGCACGGCTTCGTCCTCGTCAGTACAGGCTACTCCCCGTAGACAAAAAGTGTAATGGCTCGGACAACTGTACCATCCTGCCGGAGTGCCTGACCATTAGCATGGCCGAGGAAAGGGACGCGACTCCCTGAAGAAGACAACATGCATCGGCGGCCGCGCGACAGAGGAAGGGGTGGATGCCAGATATGGGCTCCGATGGGCGCGTGCCGGCGTGCATGCAGCCATGCGGGAAATGGAAGAGGAAGGGCTGACTTCGTCGGGACTCGGGAGGCAGGACGATTTCTCTCGCTCCCTAAATTACCCTCACAGGACGTATGCTGCGGCAGGCCGAGCGCCCAGTGCCACAGAATACTGTTGGGGATGATGCTAGTCCAATTGAGCGGTATAGATGGATGACCACCGTTGGATTTTGAGAATAGAGGGTCCATATTGATTACTGGGTACTGTAAAAGAGCTCCAAAAGAATCACCGAGCGTGACGTAGGCTTGCGCAATAGGTGTAGATTGAATGGTGAAATGTGTCCTCCACAATATACTATTCAAGCTCATTTTTTGTTTGAATGAATTCTCCACATCGATCTGATCCTGGTGGCAGGAGGGTTGGGGAAGGGAGATATGGTGCATCGGGAATGATCATGTGCGAGGCTGCATGTTGAATGTAGGTGTGGACATCCTCTTTTTTAGTCAGGTGAGCAACCAAGACTACTTCCTGTTAGAGTTGTGTCGAATATATTGTATAAGGTAGGTTACAATTAGACTTGTAGTTGTATTGTGTTTAGATAGGATATGAAGTCGTGTTCTAGTAGGACACTTGTATCCTAGGCCTCTCATATATAGCTGGGCTAGACACACGATGTAACCTATGCCAACATAATAGCACCGGAAGGCAGGGGAAGCCGGCGGCATGTGCCGGTGTCCAGGGCAACCGGGTGCGGTATTATAACGGTGTCACGGGGAGGAGCGCCCGTAGTCAAGCCCCGGGGATGTAGCCATATCGGTGAACCTCGTTAACAAATCTCGGTGTCGTGCCTCGTGTGTTTGCTTAGTCCTCGAATGATCGACGGTACGCCTTGGATTTATTCTAACAAATGGTATTATGAGCAAGGTTTGAAGAGGCCATTGACATTGATCTAGAGGATGGGTCATCGTCAGTTTGATGCGAAGACGGTAGCGAAGAAATCAGTATCGATGTCAAGGACGATCGATTGGGAATTCTTATGCGAAAGCCGTCGGGTCGCTGCGATCATACGAGATTGAAAAGAGCAATCAAGGTAGTAAGACACGCGTGGCAGATCAGATTGATAGGCAAGCGGCGAAAGCATTGACGGCAGCGCAAGACGTGCGGCGATTGATGAGGTAGATCGACCAGGCGAGCGTATGGGCGGCGGAAGTGTGCAACGGCAGCATATAGATCGATTGAAGCGGCACCGGAGTCGTGGTCCAGGAGCGGCTCGGAGTGGCAACCTGTAGCGGGCGCGCGGATGTGCGTTGGGGTTAGGGCATCTCCAGCCGTTGGCCCTTAGGAGGGGCAAAAAATCGTCCCTGGGGCGCACCGGCGCTAAACCACGCACTGGGGGCGTGATGCCCCCTAGTCGCGGCCCCTCACGGGATTTTAAAAAAGTCAAATACGGCGTAAACACGACTCAAATTTAGCGCAGACATCGGCGAGTTCGTTCAAATTTAAACATACTTTACAAAAAAGGGAAAAGCTACCGCGGGCTACCCCCGCCGTCTCCCTCGCCGCCCGCCTCGCCGCCCGCCCAAGCAGTTCTACATGCCGAGGAGGCGGTAGAACCGCGTGTAGTCACTGTCGTCGTCGTCGTCGTCGCCCCCGCCGACGCCTCCGCCGTCCCTGCTGCATCTCTCCCCCGGTTGGCACGGCGGGTTGGACGGTCCGGGGGCATCGTCGTCATCGTCGCTGAGGACCACGACGCCGTGCTCGTCTTCGCGCCCACGCTTGCGGGCGGCGATCTCCTCCAGGGCCCGGCGCTGCCGGACCATCTCGTCGCGGAGGTAGTCGTCCCGTGCCCACCGCAGGGCGTCCTCGTCGGAGAAGCCACGCCGGGCTATCTCCTCGTACTCCACGGGGAGGCCGGGCTCCGGCTTGGGGTCGACGAGGACGAAGCGGCCGATGGGGGAGGCGTTGTCGCCGATGCGGATGCCGGAGCTGCGGGTGCGCGCGCTGACAGGCGCGCCCTGGGGCTCCGGCTTGACGGGGTGGAGGTGGAGGCAGAGGAAGCCGCCAGACGAGGAGGAGGACCCCCCGGTCTCCATGCGCCTCGGGGTCCAGGAGCTTCCCCGGCGGCGTGTGAAGGACGGGGGAGCGGGGTACTCGAGGTGCGGCGTGTTGCCGCCCTCGATGTACTCGAGGACGGCCTCCAACGTGCGTCCGGGCACGCCCCACCACCGATGCCGGCCGACGGCGTTGAGCCTGCCGGAGGGCTCGACGCCATTGGTGGCCTCGAGCTGCTCGGCATGACGGCGGCGGAAGTAGGGCTCCTAGAGCGGGCTGTCAGGGACGTACCGTGGCCCCTCCCTCGCCGCACGTGGCAGGGACGAGCGGATGCGTGCGATCTCCGCACGCTGCGCCGCGCCGGTGGGTATCGGGGGCACCGGCACGCCGCCGACGCTGATCCTCCACGCCCCGGGTACCCGCATGTCCGGCGGGACCGGGTACTCGGCCTCGAAAAGGAGGCGAGTCTCGCTCTCGTGAAGATGGCGGCGGCCGAAGCCGTTCGCCGCCGCGCCGTCGCCTGGGAAGCGCTCGGCCATGGGTGCTGAAGACGGCGAGAGAGAGGAGAGAGAGGAACGACGACGGCGAGAGAGAGGCGAGGGAGGAACAATGACGGCGAGAGAGTACGAGTCGCCGAGTGCTCCGGGGCGCGTCTTATATAGGCCGAGGCGCCGCCCGTGCGCGAGCCGCCGTGAGTACGCGTGGCGGGCGAGGGAGGGCGAGGGACGCGCGTCATCCGGTCTTCACTGCGCCGCCCGTGAGGCATCAATGGCGCAGGCTGGCCGGCGCGGCAGCGCGGCAGTTTTGGCATTGATTCGCCACGGGAAACGAGGCAATGAGGACGACGAAGGGCCAAGAAGAGGGTAGAGTCGCTGACGCGGCGGGCCCGCGGCTGTTTCGCGCCAAAACAGTTCGCCCCGGCGCCCCCGGGCGCCTCCCAGCACGCCGGGTTCGGTCTAGATCCGCCGGCGCTGTTTTCGGCCCAAGCCGGCGAAAATCGGACTTCTGGGGGCGCGACTGGGCTGATTTTTCGGCGCCGGCGCAAAAAAATGCCCGAGGAGGCCTTCCTGGGACGCGGCTGGAGATGCCCTTAGGCTCAAGCGGCTGGACATCAGCCATGACGACGTGGCCCACTAGCTGGCTTGCAGGCGTGCAATGGGACTGAGGCTGTGGTGCGTGCCCACGTGGTGCTTGGAGCAAGTCGGGATTTGTTTGTGACAAAAATAATTGGCACAAGGGCTGAGAGTCAAGGCCGTGATATGCTATCAAGAAAGGAAAAATATATTCTAAAGCTACATACGTGTGATGAATCAGGAGTTTGAGCTAGTTTAGCTTTGTTGATCTGTGGCATGTTCACACGGGAAGGCTATGGAGGACTTTGCTTTGGTTTCTTTGTCGGTACACGTTTGTGTATAGATGGCAAAGGTCATGGTGACGACTTGAGTCTGGAATGTGTCTGTAGCCGGACAAATTCGGCTGGGTCGGACTGGACAGTCTGACAGGATCGACGCAAGTCGGTTGGTAGAGAAGACGGTGGTGGGATCGGCGACGACGACATAGAGGCGTGATGTTGATGGTGACCGACTTCTGGGCGTGGAAACACGTGGCGCATGCCCAAGGCTTGTGTGGCTTCGACAAGACTATAACGGGGGTTGATTCAAGGTGATGTACACACGGAGTTTGAAGTCGATGGGGCGCAAGGATGGACTGATCATCTACCATGGAGTTATGTTGAAGGTGGAGTTGATTGAGGGGCTACGGCGTAAGTGCACAGAGAGTCGAAGCCTATTCAGCGGGAAAAGTGAGTGACATGCAGTTTGGACTGGAGCCCAGTGGTCCGATGGAAGCATGAAGCTCGTCATCGGTCGGTGATGATCGATGGTACTCTGCAGTGGGGGTTGAGTGGTGTGGTTTCGTGACCCTTGAGACTCGACCAGGACAGCGGAGGCTCGATGCAGTAATAGCGGCGAGGCGTGCGGTATGCACGAGGCATGTAGACGGGCCAGGGCTCTGGTGGTCATACATGTGGTGAGACAACTACGAATTTGACTCGGGATGACTACAAGCAATGGTGAAATTCCTTCAAGTTTCAGACAGGCGGTCAAGAAAGGAGCGGTGATGTTGAGTTCAGGTAACTCTTATGTGTGACACCCAATATGTGAGTTGTTCATTTTCACGCAGGTCAGTGATCAGTGTGTGATTACGTTGGACGGATACTCTGAAAGTTGGGAGCACAAACTAGAGTAACAAGGAATTTAATTTTGCTCGAGTGTTGACTGTGGTCAAGAAAAGAAGGGACTACAAGTTGCAGGTGGAGTCATATGGAGTCTTTGGAGTAGCAGCGGTGCTCATGGGATAAGCTCAAGTCCAATGTACATGGAAGTTTGACGCATTGACGAATTCGGGGTGGTGGAGAATATTCGCCAAGGTGGAGTTTGTTAGAGTTGTGTCGAATATAGTGTACAAGGTAGGTTACAATTGGACTTGTAGTTGTATTGTGTTTAGATAGGATATGGAGTTGTGTTCTAGTAGGACACTTGTATCCTAGGCCTCTCATATATAGCGGGGCTAGACACACGATGTAACCTATGCCAACATAATAGCACCGGAAGGCAGGGGAAGCCGGCGGCATGTGCCGGTGTCCAGGGCAACCGGGTGCGGTATTATAACGGTGTCACGGGGAGGAGCGCCCGTAGTCAAGCCCCGGAGATGTAGCCATATCGGTGAACCTCGTTAACAAATCTCGGTGTCGTGCCTCGTGTGATTTCTTGGTCCTCGGATGATCGACGGTATGCCTCGGATTTATTCTAACACTTCCTTCACTAGGGGAACTAAGGGCATCTCTAACACAGACCCTCAAACCGCCCACATTGTGATCCAACGCGGTCATGTATCCATCTACGGGCTGGTTCGGACATCATTTTCCTGCAAACCAGGGGAGGCTTTGCGTATGCCCGAACCGCTGCCATGCGAAAGTGCTAGTTATCGATTAGAGGGGGGGTGTGTGAATAGGCGATTTTATGAAAGTCTTCTAAAGACACAAGATCTTCGAAGATAGACAACCAATTTACACTTATAAGATATGCAGCGGAGAATAAGCTACACTAGACAAGCCATAGTCAAGTAAACAGTACAATGAAAGCACAAAGACTAATATCAGCTAGGTAGAACTGATTGGAATAGGAAGATAGTATGAAGCCAAACACATGAACAGAACGGAAGTCTTCACACAATGAAGTCAAACAGATGAGGCAAGCGAGCAACGACTTCACAAAGACAAACCGAAATTAAAGGGGGAGGGGAAAGAACGAGTTGCTTGGTGAAAACAAGGATTTGGTAGACCAATTCCAGTTGTTGTGACAACTGTACATCTGGTTAGGGAGGCTGAGATTGAATCCAGAAGACCGTATCTTCACCTTATTCCCCTTGAGCTAAGGACACTTAGTCCTCGCCCAATCACTCTGGTATGTCTTCAAGGTAGACTTCCAAACCTTCATAGACTTCGTTCACCGGCGATCCACAATTACTCTTGGATCCTCAGAACGCGACGCCTAACCGACTGGAAGATACACAGTCTTCAAGTGTAATGAGTCTTCAGATCACGCGGACAGAAAGACTTCAGTGATGCCAAACACTCCTTGTGAAGAAAATATGCCCTAGAGGCAATAATAAAGTTGTTATTTTATATTTCCTTATAGCATTATAAATATTTATTATTCATGCTAGAATTGTATTAACCGGAAACTTGATACATGTGTGGATACATAGACAAGACACCGTGTCCCTAGTAAGCCTCTACTAGAGTAGCTCGTTAATCAAAGATGGTTAAGTTTCCTAACCATAGACATGTGTTGTCATTTGATGAATGGGATCACATAATGATGTGATGGACAAGACCCATCCATTAGCTTACCATAATGATCATTAAGTTTTATTGCTATTGCTTTCTTCATGTCATATACATATTCCTTTGACTATGAGATTATGCAACTCCCGGATACCGGAGGAATACCTTGTGTGCTATTAAATGTCACAACGTAACTGGGTGATTATAAAGATGCTCTATAGGTATCTTCGAAGGTGTTTGTTGGGTTGGCATAGATCGAGAAGATTAGGATTTGTCACTCTGAGTATCGGAGAGGTATCTCTGGGCCCTCTCGGTAATGCACATCATAATAAGCCTTGCACGATATGTGACTAATGAGTTAGTTGCAGGATGATGCACTACGGAATGAGTAAAGAGACTTGCCGGTAACGAGATTGAACTAGGTATGGTGATACCGACGATCGAATCTCGGGCAAGTAACATACCGATGACAAAGGGAATAACGTATGTTGTCATTACGGTACGACCGATAAAGATCTTCGTAGAATATGTGGGAACCAATATGAGCATCCAGGTTCCGCTGTTGTTTATTGACCGGAGAGGTGTCTCGGTCATGTCTACATAGCTCTCGAACCCGTAGGGTCCTCACGCTTAACATTCGATGACGATTTTGTAGTATATGAGTTATGTGATTTGGTGACCGAATGTTGTTCGGAGTCCCGGATGAGATCACGGACATGACGAGGATTCTCGAAATGGTCGAGATGTAAAGATTCATATATAGGATGATAGTATTCGGACACTGGAAGTGTTCCGGGGGTACCGGGTACGTATCGGGTCCCCGGAAGGGGTTCCGGGCATCCCCCGGCAACTACATGGGCCTTAATGGGCCAAGAGGGGGACAGACCAGCCCCTAAGGGGCTGGTGCGCCCCTCCCATATGGGCTGGCCAAATTGGAGTAGAAAATGGGAAGGAGGAAAGGAAAAAGGGAATAGGATTCCCCTCCCCCCTCTTCCCTTCCTACTCCGAATAGGAATAGGAAAGGGGTAGGCCGAATTGGGAGGACCCCAAGTAGGATTCCTCCTACTTGGGGCGCCCCCTTTGCTGCCTCTCCTCCCCTCCAACCTATATATATGAAGGGGGCACCGCTAGAACAGACACCAATAATTGTTAGTCGTGTGCAGCGCCCCCCTTCACAGTTTACGCCTCCGGTCATATCTTCGTAGTGCTTAGGCGAAGCCCTGCGTGGATCACTTCACCATCACCGTCACCACACCGTCGTGCTGACAGAACTCTCACTCGACACTTTGCTAGATCAAGAGTTCGAGGGACGTCATCGAGTTGAACGTGTGCAGAACTCGGAGGTGCCGTACGTTCGATGCTTGATTGGTCGAAACAAGAAGAAGTTCGACTACATCAACCACGTTGTCAAACGCTTCCGCTTTCGGTCTATGAGGGTACGTGGACACACTCTCCCCCTCTCGTTGCTATGCATCTCCTAGATAGATCTTGCGTGAGCGTAGGAATTTTTTTGAAATTGCATGCTACATTCCCCAACAGTGGCATCCGAGCCAGGTCTATGCATAGATGATATGCATGAGTAGAACACAAAGAGTTGTGGGCAATGATAGTCATACTACTTACCACCAGCGTCTTATTTTGATTTGGCGGTATTTTGGATGAAGCGGCCTGGACCAACCTTACATGACCATGTTCATGAGACCGGTTCCACCGACGGACATGCAACTTGTTTTGCAGAAAGGTGGCTGGCGGGTGTCTGTTTCTCCAACTTTAGTTGAATCGAATTTGACTGCGGCCGGTCCTTGTTGAAGGTTAAAACAACAAACTTGAAGCGTAGGTAAGAACGGTTCTTACTAGAAGCCCGTAGCAGCCACATAAAACTTGCAACAACAAATTAGAGGACGTCTAACTTGTTTTTGCAGGGCATGTTGTGACGTGATATGGTCAAGACATGATGTGATATATGTTATTGTATGAGATGATCTTGTTTTGTAGAAGTTATCGGCAACTGGCAGGAGCCTTATGGTTGTCACTTTATTGTATGAAATGCAATTGCCATGTAATTGCTTTACTTTATCACTATGCGTTAGTGATAGCTGTAGAAGCAACAGTTGGCGAGACGACAACAATGCTGTGATGGAGATCAAGGTGTCAAGCTGGTGACAATGGAGATTGGGACGGTGCTTTGGAGATGGAGATCAAAGGCACAAGATGATGATGGCCATATCATGTCACATATTTTGATTGCATGTGATGTTTATCTTTTATGCATCTTATTTTGCTTAGTACAGCGGTAGCATTATAATATGATCTCTCACTAAATTTCAAGGTATAAGTGTTCTCCCTGAGTATGCACCGTTGCGACAGTTCATCGTGCCGAGACACCACGTGATGATCGGGTGTGATAAGCTCTACGTTCACATACAACGGGTGCAAGACAGTTTTGCACGTTCGGAATACTCGGGTTAAACTTGACGAGCCTAGCATGTACAGACATGGCCTCAGAACACTGGAGAACGAAAGGTCGAACGTGAATCATATAGTAGATATGATCAACATAGAGATGTTCACTATTGAAAACTACTCCATCTCATGTGATGATCGGACATGGTTTAGTTGATATGGATCACGTGATCATTTAGATGGCTCGAGGGATGTCTATCTAAGTGGGAGTTCTTAAGTAATATGATTAATTGAACTTAATTTATCATGAACTTAGTCCTGATAGTTGTTGCATATCTATGTTGTAGATCAATAGCTTGCGTATAGCTCCCCTGTTTTATTTTGATATGTTCCTAGAGAAACTAAGTTGAAAGATGATAGTAGCAATGATGCAGACTGGATCTCTGATCTAAGGTTTATCCTCATTGCTACACAGAAGAATTATGTCCTCGATGCACCGCTAGGTGACAGACCGATTGCAGGAGCAGATGCAGACGTTATGAACGGTTGGCAAGCTCGATATGATGACTACTTAGTAGTTTAGTGTGCCATGCTTTATGGCTTAGATGAAGGAAATATGCCCTAGAGTCAATAATAAAGTTGTTATTTATTTTTCCTTATATCATGATAAATGTTTATTATTCATGCTAGAATTGTATTAACCAGAAAATTAGTACATGTGTGAATACATAGACAAAACAGAGTGTACCTAGTATGCCTATACTTGATTAGCTCATTAATCAAAGATGGTTAAGTTTCCTGACCATAGACATATGTTGTCATTTGATGAACGGATCACATCATTACAGAATGATGTGATGGACAAGACCCATCCGTTAGCTTAGCATAAATGATCGTTTAGTTTTATTGCTATTGCTTTCATCATGACTTATACATGTTACTCTGACTATGAGATTATGCAACTCCCGAATACCGGAGGAACACCTTGTGTGCTATCAAACGTCACAGCATAATTGGGTTATTATAAAGATGTTCTATAGGTGTCTCCGATGGTGTTTGCTGAGTTGGCATAGATCGAGATTGGGATTTGCCACTCTGATTGTCGGAGAGGTATCTCTGGGCCCTCTCGGTAATGCACATCACTATAAGCCTTGCAAGCAATGTGACTAATGATTTAGTTGTGGGATGTTGCATTACGGAACGAGTAAAGAGACTTGCCGGTAACGAGATTGAACTAGGTATTGAGATACCGACGATCGAATCTCGGGCAAGTAACACACTGATGACAAAGGGAACAACGTATGTTGTTATGCGGTTTGACTGATAAAGATCTTCGTAGAATATGTAGGAGCCAATATGAGCATACAGGTTTCGCTATTGGTTATTGACCGGAGATGTGTCTCGGTCATGTCTACATAGTTCTCGAACCCATAGGGTTTGCAAGCTTAACGTTCGGTGACGATTGGTATTTTGAGTTTATGTATTTTGATGTACCGAAGGTAGTTCAGAGCCCCGTACGTGAACACGGACATGATGAGGAGTCTCGAAATGGTCGAGACATAAATATTGATATATTGGATGACTCTATTCGGACACCAGATGAGTTCTGGGGGTCACTGGATAATTATCGGAGTGCCGGGGGGGTTATCGGAACCATCGAGGGAACTAATGGGCCACCATGGGCCTTGTGTGAGAGAGAGGAGGGGCCATAGGGCTGGCCGTGCCCCCCTCCTTGGGAGTCCGAATTGTACAAGGAGGGGGGCGGCGCCCCCTCTTTCCCTCCCTCTCTCCCTTTCCTTCCTTCCCCCTCTGAAAGGATCGAGAAGAGGTGTCTAGAGGGGGGGGGGGGTGAATAGACTCCTAACAAAGAAAAGTTGCAGTTTTTATTTTCTTCAAGTTAAGGTAGAGTTTTGGCGCAAGTTTAAACATTCACAATACATTCAAGAAAGCATGGCAATAGTATATGAGCAGCGGAAAGTAAAGCATGCAATTTGCAAGAAGGTAAAGGGATGGGATTGGAGTGTGCAAACACAATTGGAGACACAGAGATTTTTGGCGTGGTTCCGATAGGTGGTGCTATCGTACATCCACGTTGATGGATACTTCAACCCACGAAGGGTAACGGTTGCGCGAGTCCACGGAGGGCTCCACCCACGAAGGGTCCACGAAGAAGCAACCTTGTCTATCCCACCATGGCCATCGCCCACGAAGGACTTGCCTCACTAGGGTAGATCTTCACGAAGTAGGCGATCTCCTTGCCCATACAAACTCCTTGGTTCAACTCCACAATATTTACGGAGGCTCCCAAGTGACACCTAACCAATCTAGGAGACACCACTCTCCAAAAGGTAATAGACGGCGTGTTGATGATGAACTCCTTGCTCTTGTGCTTCAAATGATACTCTCCCCAACACTCAACTCTCTCTCATTGATTTGGATTTGGTGGAAAGATGATTTCAGTGGAAAGCACGTTGGTGAAGGCTAGAGATCAAGATTTATGTGGTTGGAGTGGATTATGTTGACCTCAACACATGAGTAGGTGGTTCTCTCTCAGAAAATGTATGCTGGAAGTGTAGGCATGTTCTGATTGTTTGGGATCGTAGCAGAAATTTAAAATTTTCTACGCATCACCAAGATCAATCTATGGAGTAATCTAGCAACAAGGGGAAGGGGAGTGCATCTACATACCCTTGTAGATCGCTAAGCGGAAGCGTTGCAAGAACGCGGATGAGGTAGTCGTACTCGTGGCGATTCAGATCGCGGTCGATTCTGATCTAAGCGCCGAACAACGGCGCCTCCGCGTTCAACACACGTGCAACCCGGTGATGTCTCCCATGCCTTGATCCAACAAGGAGAGAGGGAGAGGTTGGGGAAGACTCCTTCCAGCAGCAGAGACGACGGCGTGGTGGTGGAGGAGGAGCGCGTAACTCTAGCAGGGCTTCGCCAAGCACTACGAGAGACGAGGAGGGAGAGAGGTAGGGCTGCGCCAAGAGGGAGATGATCTCCTATGTCTGGCAGCCCCAAAACCCCCAATATATATAGGAGAAGGGGAGGGGCTGTGCCCCCATCTAGGGTTACATCCCTAGGGGTGGCGGCAGCCCCCAAAAGCCATCTAGGGTGCGGCCAAGGGGGGAAAGAGAGGGGGGCACCCTAGGGTGGGCCTTAAGGCCCATCTGGACCTAGGGTTTGCCCCCTTCCCACTCTCCACGTGCCTTGGGCCTTGGTGGGGGGGGGGGCGCACCAGCCTACCTGGGGCTGGTCCCCTCACACACTTGACCCACACAGCCTTCTGGGGCTGGTGGCCCCACCTAGTGGACCCCCGGGACCCTCCCGGTGGTCCCGGTACGTTACCGATAGCACCCGAAACTTTTCCGGTGACCAAAACGGGACTTCCCATATATAAATCTTTACCTCCGGACCATTCCAGAACTCCTCGTGACATCCTGGATCTCATCCGGGGCTCCGAATAACATTTGGTAACCACATACATACTTTCCCTATAACCCTAGCGTCATCGAACCTTAAGTGTGTAGACCCTACGGGCTCGGGAGTCATGCAGACATGGCCGAGACAACTCTCCGGTCAATAACCAACAACGGGATCTGGATACCCATGTTGGCTCCCACATGCTCCACGATGATCTCATTGGATGAACCATGATGTCAAGGATTCAATCAATCCCGTATACAATTCCCTTTGTCTATCGGTACGATACTTGCCCGAGATTCGATCGTCGGTATCCCGATACCTCGTTCAATCTCGTTACCGGCAAGTCTCTTTACTCGTTCCGTAACACATCATCCCGTGATCAACTCCTTGGTCACATTGTGCACATTATGATGATGTCCTACCGAGTGGGCCCAGAGATACCTCTCAGTTACACGGAGTGACAAATCCCAGTCTCGATTCGTGCCAACCCAACAGACACTTTCAGAGATACCTGCAGTGCACCTTTATAGCCACCTAGTTACGTTGTGACGTTTGGTACACCCAAAGCATTCCTACGGTATCCGGGAGTTGCACAATCTCATGGTCTAAGGAAATGATACTTGACATTAGAAAAGCTTTAGCATACGAACTACACGATCTTGTGCTAGGCTTAGGATTGGGTCTTGTCCATCACATCATTCTCCTAATGATGTGATGCCGTCATCAACGACATCCAATGTCCATGGTCAGGAAACCGTAACCATCTATTGATCAACGAGCTAGTCAACTAGAGGCTTACTAGGGACATGGTGTTGTCTATGTATCCACACATGTATCTGAGTTTCCTATCAATACAATTCTAGCATGGATAATAAACGATTATCATGAACAAGGAAATATAATAATAACTAATTTATTATTGCCTCTAGGGCATATTTCCAACAGTCTCCCACTTGCACTAGAGTCAATAACCCAGTTCAGATCGCTACGTGATTAACACTCAAGGTCACATCCCCATGTGACTAACACCCAAAGAGTTTACTAGAGTCAATAATCTAGTTCACATTACCATGTGATTAACACTCAATGAGTTCCGGGTTTGATCATGTTATGCTTGTGAGAGATGTTATAGTCAACATGTCTAACCTTTCAGATCCGTGTGTGCTTTACAAATCTCTATGCCATCTTGTAGATGCAGCTACCATGCTCTATTTGGAGCTATTCCAAATAACTGTTCTACTATACGAATCTGGTTTACTACTCAGAATCATCCAGATTAGTGTCAAAGATTGCATCGGCGTAACCCTTTACGACGAACTCTTTTACCACCTCCATAATCGAGAAAATTCCTTAGTCCACTAGTTACTAAGGATAACCTTGACCGTTGTCCTGTGATCCATTCCTAGATCACACTTGTACCCCTTGACTGACTCATGGCTTGGCACACTTCAGGTGCAGTACACAACATTGCATACTTTAGAGCCTACGTCTAAAGCATAGGGGACGACCTTCGTCCTTTCTCTCTATTCTGCCGTGGTCAGGTCTTGAGTTTTACTCAATACTCATAACTTATAACACAGCCAAGAACTCCTTCTTTGCCGATCTATTTTTGAACTCCTTCAAAATTTTGTCATGGTATGTGTTCGTTTGAAAGTACTATTAAGCGATTTTGATCTATCCTTATAGATCTTGATGCTCAATGTTCAAGTAGCTTAATCCAGGTTTTCCATTGAAAAACACTTTTCAAGTAACCCTATATGCTTTCCAGAAACTCTACATCATTTCTGATCAACAATAGTCAACAACATATACTCATCAAAAATTCTATAGTGCTCCCACTCACTTCTTTGGAAATACAAGTTTCTCATAAACTTTGTATAAACCCAAAATCTTTGATCATCTCATCAAAGCGTACATTCCAACTCCAAGATGCTTACTCCAGTCCTTAGAAGGGTTGCTGGAGCTTTGCATACTTGTTAGCATCTTTCAGGATTGTCAAAAACTTCTGGTTTTATCACATACAACCTTTCCTCAAGAAAATCGTCGAGGAAACGATGTTTTGACATCCTATCTGCAAGATTTCATAAATAATGCAGTAATTGCTAATATAATTCCAACAGACTCTTAGCATCGCTACAAGTGAGAAAGTCTCATCGTAGTCAACTCCTTGAACTTGTCGGAAAACATCTTAACGACAAGTTGAGCTTTCTTAATGGTGACACTTACCATCATTGTCCGTCTTCCTTTTAAAATCCATCTGCACCCAACAGCCTTACGACCATCAAGTAGTTCTTCCAAAGTCTATACTTTGTTTTTATACATGGATCCTCTCTCGGATTTTATGGCCTCGAGCCATTCGTTGGAATCCGGGCCCACCATTGCTTCTCCATAGCTCGTAGGTTCATTGTTGTCTAGCAACATGACTTCCAAGATAGGATTACGTACTACTCTGAAGTAGTACGCATCCTTGTCAACCTATGAGGTTTGGTAGTGACTTGATCCAAAGTTTCATGATCACTATCATAAGCTTCCACTTCAATTGGTGTAGGTGCCACAGGAACAACTTCATGTGCCCTGCTACATACTAGTTGAAGTGACGGTTCAATAACCTCATCAAGTCTCCATCATCCTCCCACTCAGTTCTTTCGAGAGAAACTTTTCCTCGAGAAAGGACCCGTTTCTAGAAACAATCACTTTTGCTTCCGGATCTGAAATAGGAGGTATACCCAACTATTTTTGGGTATTCTATGAAGATGCATTTATCCGCTTTGGGTTCGAGCTTATTAGCCTGAAACCTTTTTTTTCACATAAGCATCGCAGCCCCAAACTTTTAAGAAACGACAGCTTAGGTTTCTCTAAACCATAGTTCATACGGTGTCGTCTCAACGGAATTGTGTGGTGCCCTATTTAAAGTGAATGCGGTTGTCTCTAATGCCTAACCCATAAAGATAGTGGTAATTCGATAAGAGACATCATGGTATGCACCATATCCAATAGGGTGCAGTTATGATGTTCGGACACACCATCACATTATGGTGATCCAGGCGGTATTAGTCGTGAAACAATTTCCATAATGTCTTGATTGTGTGCCAAACTCGTAACTCAGATATTCATCTCTATGATCATATCATAGACATTTTACCCTCTTGTCACGATGATCTTCAACTTGACACTGAAATTACTTGAACCTTTCAATAATTCAGACTTGTGTTTCATCAAGTAAATATACTCAGCATCTACTCAAATCATCTGTGAAGTAAGAACATAACGATATCCACTGCGTGCCTCAACACTCATTGGACTGCATACATCAAAATGTATTACTTCCAACAAGTTGCTTTCTTGTTCCATCTTATTGAAAACGAGGCCTTTCAGTCATCTTGCCCATGTGGTATGATTTGCATGTCTCAACTGATTCAAAATCAAGTGAGTCCAAACGATCCATCTGCATGGAGTTTCTTCATGCATATCTACCAATAGACATGGTTCGCATGTCTCAATCTTTTCAAAAACGAGTGAGTCCAAAGATCCATCAACATGGAGCTTCTTCATGCGTTTTATACCAACATGACTCAAATGGCAGTGCCATAAGTACGTGGTACTATCATTACTATCTTATATCTTTTGGCATGAACATGTGTATCACTACGATCGAGATTCAATAAACCATTCATTTTAGGTGCAAGACCATTGAAGGTATTGTTCAAATAAACAGAGTAACCATTATTCTCCTTAAATGAACAACCATGTGGTGATAAACATAATCCAATCATGTCTATGCTCAACGTAAACACCAAATAACAATTATTTTGGTTTAACACCAATCCCGATGGTAGAGGGAGCGTGCGATGTTTGATCACATCAACCTTGGAATCACTTCCAACACATATTGTCATCTCACCTTTAGCTAGTTTCCACAGCCTTTTATTTCGAGTTACTAACGCTTAGCAACCGAACCGGTATTTATTGCCCTGGTGCTACTAGGAGTACTAGTAAAGTACACAATAATATGACGTATATCCAAAATACTTCTATCGACCTTGCCAGCCTTCTCATTTACCAAGTATCTAGGGTAGTTCTGCTTCAGTGACCGTTCCCCTCATTATAGAAGCACTTAGTCTCGGGTTTGGTTCAACCTTGGGTTTCTTCACTAGAGCAGCAACTGATTTGCCGTCTCATGAAGTATCCCTTCTTTCCCTTGCCCTTCTTGAAACTAGTGGTTTAACCATCAACAATTGATGCTCCTACTTGATTTCTACTTTCGCGGTGTCAAACATCGCGAATTGCTCAAGGATCATCATGTCTATCCCTGATATGTTATAGTTCATCACTAAGCTCTAATAGCTTGGTGGCAGTGACTATGGAGAACTATCACTATCTCATCTGGAAGTATAACTCCCACTCGATTCAAGCGATTGTAGTACTCAGACAATCTGAGCACATGCTCAATGATTGAGCTTTTCTCCCTTAGTTTGCAGGCTTAAGAAACTTGTCAGAGGTCTCATACCTGTTGACGTGGGCACTAGTCTGAAATCCCAATTTCAGTCTTTGGAACATCTCATATGTTCTGTGATGTTTCAAAAACGTCTTTGGTGCCTCAATTCTAAACCATTTAGCATTACGCACTGAACTATCATGTAGTCATCAAAACGTGTATGTCAGATGTTCGCAACATCCACAACCGATGCTCGAGGTTCAGCTCACTGAGCGGTGCATTAAGGACATAATCCTTCTACGTAGCAATGAAGACAATCCTCAGTTTACAGACCCAGTCCGCATAATTGCTACTATCAACTTTCAACTAAATTTTCTCTAGGAACATATCTAAAACAGTAGAACTAAAGCGTAAGCTACGACATAATTTGCAAAATCCTTTTGACTATGTTCATGATAATTAAGTTCATATGATTATTTAATGAACTCCCACTCAGATAGGCATCCCTCTAGTCATCTAAGTGATACATGATCCGAGTCAACTAGGCCGTGTCCGATCATCACGTGAGACGGACTAGTCATCATCGGTGAACATCTTCATGTTGATCGTATCTTCTATACAACTCATGTTCGACCTTTCAGTCTTCCGTGTTCCGTGGCCATGTCTGTACATGCTAGGCTCGTCAAGTCAACCTAAGTGTATTGCATGTGTAAATCTGGCTTACACCCGTTGTTGGGGATATAATTATTTACGTAAGCTACCGAGGAGGGGCCGGGTTACGCAAGGAGAAGCCCATCTGAAGCCCAAGACCAAGACGTGAAGATGGCAGCTCAGTAAAGGGTCTAGTGGCCCACATACGCTTTATGGCCCATGGTGATAAACCGCCATGAGGGCGCGACTTGTATTGTAAGGTAGAAATAACTAGTCACCGAGCCGGACACTGTTTATGAGCCGGCCGGGACTCTGTAAGCCGTAGGGCGTCAACCCGTGTATATAAGGGGACGACCCGCTGGCGGCTTAGGAACAAGAAACAAGAGATCGAGAACCAGGCATAGCGTATCTCGCTCCCTGGTCATCGAAACCTCAAGCAATTCCAACCCAACTAGACGTAGGCCTTCCTTCATCGTAAGGGGCTGAACTAGTATAAACCTCGTCTGTCCTTTGTCCCGATTAACCCCTTCAAGCTTCCTAGTTGCGATGGCTCCATGATCAAGTCCTTGCAAGAGGACATCTGCTGTGACAATTCCACGACAGTTGGCGCCCACCGTGGGGCCAGCGCATGGTGGATTTGAGTTCTTGAAGGGCAACTTCGAAGGGCTCAAGGGATACGCGGTTGGCCGGATGACCAAGAGTCGTCGCGGCAAGATCTACATCAACGACGAATGCTGGGGCCCCGACACCGGCTCAATTGAGTACGGCTACCGGGTCCCCTTTGGCGGAATTCACGTCTTCGTCGGCCGGATTGGTGAGCCGGGCCCGGAACCGGACAGCTGCACCGACCTCATCGAGATGGCTCAGCGTGCGAAACCCGCCCGAGCTCAACCCGTCGTGAAGCGTGCCTTTGTGGGTTGCATCCATGGAGGTGAACTTCCTGAAGGATCTGAAGGTGATGGTGAGCCGGCCGTCCTCTCTGACGGTGATTCATCCGCCTGCTCAACAGATTCGCTGTATCAAGTTCAAGATGGTGTGCTTGGGGGCTGTTCCAATGGCAGCACTATTTCGGACCTCTCAGAATCACCAAACTGGGCAGGAGTCTTCATGGCTGGTACTCAACCCGGCCAAAACTCAACAGCCTCAGCGGCGATAACGTCCGGGTTAGGAGCAGCCGGGGCAGGAGGCCCCGTGCGCTCACCGGCTCAGGTGTTGATGGATCTCATGGATAAGCTTACGGCTTTGTTAACTGTTACAATCATCCCTGCGAACCAATCTGAGCATGAGGCAGAGGTGGCACAGGTTCGCGACGAGATCGCCCGGGTCAAGGAAACCTTAGCAGCTGAGGATGCTAGATTAGAAGCAGAGTGGGCGGCTTTGGACGTACGAGCGCAGCAACTTCAGGCAGAGGCCTTGCAGCTCACATTGAGCTTAAACACATCTAATGAGGTAATGAGGAAGAGACATCAGAAAACTCAGTCCCGTTTACCTCAGAATTATGATCCTCGGAATCTCTTTGCTACACCTGGGGCCGGCCCAAGTAACCCGCCAGGTGCGAATCAGCTTATTGCATCCGGAGCGGGAGGTCCAGTCCAGCCTCAGGGGATGGCACCTCCTCACGACAATATGGCACCGCCCAATTATATACCAATACCACATGGTCACTTCTCTAACCCCATGGAGAACTTAATCGCAGCATCATCACGTTTGGCGGCTCTCCCGGTAGATGGGGATGATCCGACAACGGTGGAAACCCGGAAGATCAGAGAACTTGTCCAAACAGCCCTGGCTTAGCAAGAAACCTACTCCTACAGCCGGGATATGATTCACTCGACTCCTCCGACCTGGTTAGCTCCGCCTCGTCAAAATTGGAGCCCGAGTTACAGTAGACACATGGAGTCAGAGGCCTTGTCAAGTAACGCTCAGCGCCGGAACCAGCCCGGCGGGTATAACCCGGTTCAGGATCGGATACGTCAGGAGGACGAGCGGGCGGCTCAGCTAGCGGCTCAACTAGCAGCCCAACAGAACTCACCGGCTTACCCGACGACTTCCGTTGAAGCGGGAGTTGCTACTAGAACCGGAGGAGTTCCTTGTCTGGTACCGGCTCTACGTAATGTACGTCTGCCCAAGGATTTCAAGGGACCTCAGAAGGTGCCGAATTATACGGCCGATTTACAGCCTGGGGCATGGATTGAAAGTTACGAGATGGCTATGGAGCTGCTGGAGGTTAGTGATGAAGCGATGGCTAAATATTTCACCATGATGCTGGACGGAACGGCCCGTTCTTGGTTAAAGGGTTTGCCACCCAACTCCATTAGTTCATGGGCGGAGCTAAAGGCCCGTTTCATCCAGAACTTCAAAGATACCTGCAAGCAGTCTATGTCAATTATGGATCTGACAAATTGTAAGCACGAAGAAGGTGAATCTACGACTCATTGGGTGAAGGATATAATACATTCGTCTGACAAGATGGATGCCGGCTCAGCAGTTCTCATGCTGGAAAAGAATTGCCGCTTTGAGCCTCTGAGACAGAAGCTGGGGCGCCTTAAGCGTGATTGCAACGATATGGGGACGCTGATGGCGGCTTTAGTCAAGTATGCCGATTCTGATAGTACCAAGGATCCCGCGTCTGATGAGGAAAAGACAGGGAAGGGAAAGAAGAACGGTAATGGAAAGGGTCAGCAGCATAACCCGGCGAGTCAAGGAGGCAATAAGCGTAAGGCGGACAGTAACCCGGAATTTGTGGCCAATGCATAGGGTAACAATCAGAAGCGCAAGGGAAAGCCACCCCGGTTTGGTGGGTCAGGTCCGTCTCTCGAGCAACTACTCAATGAACCCTGCCCGAAACATGGCACCCGGGAACGACCAGCGACTCATTTATGGAAGGATTGCGCAATCGTGAAAGCCTTCAAGAATTCTAATACGTTTGATGGCAATCAAGGCCCAGGCGGCGGCTCAGGAGCCGGCGGCTTTCATGGCCCGGGCGGTGGTTCAGGATCCGGTTTTCAGGGAAACCAGGGTGGTTATAATCAACAGCAGTCTGGTCAAGGAGGTCAGCAGCAGCAGCAGTCGGGTTATCAGAGCCATCCAAAACAGTTAAACAGTGGGCAGTATCACGTGTTCACCACAAGTTTGTGTAAACGTGATCAGAAAGTTCATAAGAGGGCTGTGAATTCTGTTGAACCGGCAGTCCCTCGTTACTTGAGGTGGTCGGAACAGCCTATTGTCTGGAGCAGGGAGGATCACTCTCCCCGGGTTGATAATCTGGGTCAACTGGCCCTAGTTGTGGCACCGCAAGTTGGTGGTTATAAATTTACTAAGGTGCTCATGGAGGTAGCAGCATCAACATCCTCTATTACGAGACCTTTCGGCGCATAGGCTTAACTGACAAGAATTTAAAGACTTCCAACATCGTCTTCCATGGAGTGGTGCCCGGTAAGTCGGCGTATCCTGTGGGGAAGATTGAGCTAGAGGTGGCCTTCGGAGACGAGCATGATTCTAGGGCGGAAAAGTTGACTTTTGAGGTGGTCAAAATCAAGAGTCCATATCACGCTTTGTTCGGGCGGCCGGCTTATGCCAAATTCATGGCACGACCGTGTTATGTTTATCTACAGCTCAAGATGCCGGGTTACAAGGGTACCATCACTGTGCATGGAAGCCGAAAGGTGGCCCTGGAGTGTGAAGAAGGCGATGCGGCTTACGCCGAGTCTGTCTGTGCAGCAAAGGAGCTCAAATTTTATCAAGATAACGTTGACCCGGCAGATATGACTTCTCTCAAGAAGCCGACTACGGAGCATGACCCGGCCATGAAGTTTAAATCGGCTGCAGAGACTAAGCTTGTTGATTTCACTCCGGGTGATTCATCTAAGCAGTTCAGCATCAGTGCCAACTTGGATCCTAAATAGGAAAGCGCGCTCATTGAGTTCATCCGTGAGAACCGGGACATCTTTGCATGGAAACCTTCTGACATGCCAGGTGTACCGAGAGAACTCGCTGAGCACACTCTTAATATTGAACCGAAGTATAAGCCGGTCAGGCAGTTTCTGCGGCGATTCAATGAAGAGCGACGAAAGGCTATAGGAGAAGAGGTCGCCCGGCTCTTGGCGGATGGGTTCATTGTTGAAGTTTTTCACCCGGAGTGGTTGGCTAACCCGGTGCTCGTACTCAAGAAAAATGGCACCTGGCGGATGTGTGTGGATTACACGGACCTAAATAAGGCTTGTCCGACTAATCCTTTTGCTCTCCCCCGTATTGATCAAATCATTGATGCTACGGCAGGTTGTGCACGTTTGAGCTTTTTGGATGCCTATTCTGGCTATCATCAGATCAAGATGGCAGTTAAGGACCAGGAGAAAACGGCTTTCATCACCCCGTTTGGAGCCTTCTGCTATGTGTCTATGCCGTTTGGGCTCAAGAGTGCCCAGGCAACTTATCAATGGTGTGTACAGAATTGTCTTCACAATCAGATTGGGCGCAATGTTCATGCTTATGTGGATGACATAGTAGTGAAATCCAAAGAGGCAGAAACCTTGATATCTGATCTCAGAGAAACCTTTGACAATCTCCGGGTTTACAAAATGTTGCTTAACCTGGAGAAGTGTGTATTTGGTGTGCGTGCAGGCAAGCTTTTGGGATTCTTGGTCTCAAACTGGGGCATCGAGGCTAATCCGGAGAAGATTAAGGCAATCACTTCTTTGGCTAAACCGGCATGTATTAATGATGTTCAGCGATTGGCGGGTCGTGTTGCCGCTTTAAGTCGGTTCATAAGCCGGTTAGGTGAGAAGGCCCTACCGCTGTACCAATTGATGAAGAAGGCAGACACCTTTGTCTGGAGTGATGCTGCTAATGCTGCTTTTGAGGATTTGAAGAGGCAGTTATCTGAGCCGCCAGTTCTTGCGGCTCCCGTTGACAAAGAGCCTTTGCTGTTATATGTGGCTGCTAATTCACGAGCCATCAGTGTGGCAATTGTGGTAGAGCGCAAGGAGGCTGGTAAGGAACATCCGGTTCAACGGCCGGTTTATTATGTCAGTGAGGTACTCATCGAGTCAAAACAAAGATATCCTCATTGGCAAAAACTTGTTTACGGGGTGTTCATGGCAAGCCGGAAGCTGAAGCAATACTTCCAAGGTCACCCTATCACTGTGGTAAGTTTTGCCCCCTTGGGAGACATTATTCAGAACAGAGAGGCTACAGGACGAGTCGCCAAATGGGCCATCGAGCTCGGGCCTCATGGTCTGAAGTACGTACCGCGCACTGCCATTAAGTCTCAAGCTTTGGTGGATTTCATCAACGACTGGACAGAGCTAAAGGCACCTGAGGAGAAGCCCGATAACACTTATTGGATTATTCACTTTGATGGGTCCAGACAGTTGGAAGGCTCGAGGGCTGGAGTTGTACTAACTTCCCCTCGAGGTGACAAATTTTGTTATGTGCTCCGGCTTATGTTTCCTTGCACTAATAATGCAGCTGAGTATGAGGCCCTGTTCCATGGTCTCCAGATGGCCAAAGAGATGAACTTGAGCCGGGTAAGATGCTTAGGAGACTCAGACCTTGTGGCTCAATAGGTGTCAGGCAAGTGGGACTCTAAAGATCCCCTCATGGCGGCTTACCCTGGCCATCTAGGGTTCCTGGATCCGTCGAGGAGGGAGGGAGGGAGCGAGGCCTGCAGCTTGTCGAGCGACTCCTGCGCCTGGTCAGAGCAGCGGACGCCGACGAGCCACTGGTCTAGCTGGTGGTGGTGCTGCATCATGGCGACTCCTAGCAGGAGAATGGATTCTGATAGAATGTTGCATCTTCCAAATGAAGACGATTTGCTTTTGGAGCTAGCTAGCAATTGGAAGAATCTAGAATCAGCCGAGATTAAGAATCTATAATGCAAAAACCATAACCATTGAAGATTGAAAGAATGTGTGAAGTCAGTTCACTCTCTTTCTAGATATTTTGACAGTTTTGAGTCAACACACATATTAAAGTAAGCGACCATATTATTTATATATGCTGGCACAAACACTACCCTTGAGTAACATCTCAATTAAGCACAAGTAACAAAATAGAGGAGATGGATCAATCATAGCAGGAGTTTAGGATAATGCCCTCATGTGTCAAGTATTTAGAAACAAAACAGTGTCACATTTATGGAAATAGAGGGACTAAAAAGATATATGAGCATAAGGTTTTCAATAAGTAGACTCAAAGGCACATGGCATCACAGAGAAGATAAAAGCACAAGATGACTGCAGTGACTAGGCTACAAGTTAATACAATTAACACAAGTTAATACAGGCCTGATGTACTACTCAGGCTAAGAAGAAGCAGGTACAGTAGTAGTTTTAGCACACTACTACATGTCTTAAAATGGAAGCATCACTGCTGGGTTATATTAATAAATAATCCAAGTGTTGCAACAGCCAACAAAATTTAAAAAAATCTATACACATTCACAGACCACAACACATTTACCGACATTGATGGACTGGACAAACCTAACACATACTTATCATACCAACTAGTAGGATACCCGTGCTACGCTACGGGGTCACACAAGATTTCGCTTCATCCATTTGGTAATCTAAGAGGACATTAGACAATCACTACTCCATACATAACTTTTTGTGATATATTTAGACAAAGGAAAAAAATAATGAACAACACTTGCAATACATTCTGTACTGAGCAAAGAAACAAAATGCACAGTAAAAGATGCTCTTATGCAACTAGGACAACCCTAAATAACATACAACAATGCAATTGTAGCGTTGTTCAACAAGAACTCTCATCTTCTATTGGCAGTTTAGCACCACACAAACAGAAAAGAATTTTGAGCAAAAAAATTATTCGCATGGTGACATGAAGTTTGGCTAAATTCAACATTTAGTTACCATGAAAATAAAACAACGAACTCGGATAGGCATTAGCAGTGTAGTACAGAATGTATCACTCTAATTTTGGGAAATAGTTAGTCTGGTGGGTATCCAGTTTACTTGCATATGACCAACACTAACCATATGACAAACGAACTACAATTCATTGTGCAGGTAAGACTAAGTACCTACAAATTAAATGGCTAAGTACCAAGCTTCAGTTCTACATCTCTACATCTTCTATATTTACCAACCCACTTGCCCACAGACCAATTTAAAGTTTTTGCAGCTTAGGGGTTAAACCTAGGGGAGCAAAAGAAATAGACACATTTAGAAATGCTAAGTACTTGTGGGGTCAGCACTACAATTTTTTGTAATGCAGAAAAATGAGAGCCTTTGAAAGCTTTGATGAGGTGTATTAGGAAGCAAACGATGATCGATAACAAGGTATACCATATGAAAAATCAACTAGACGTCACTATGTAGGCACTACCAAGTAACAACAACCTAAATTCCCATCACAACCGTAATAACCTCCTTCCCTACAAATAGCCTCCCAAGAATCCAACCAAGGCCAGCTCAGCACAACACACCGCACCACAGAGCAATAGCCATAGCCAGCAGCAATGGAGATAGAGTCAGTCAAGTGTGGGTGTTGTGGCATGAGGGAGGACTGCACCCAGGACAACATTCCGGCGATGATGTATCCCTCGACAGATCTACATCCACAAGGCAAGGGGAGAGAAGGGGTCAGTTGTAGAGAGACATAATTTAGATAGGTAAATCGAAATAGAGAGACAGTGGGGGAAGAGAGAGAGAGAGAGAGAGAGGAGGCCGACGAACCCTGGCCAGAAGCTGGAGTAGGAGCACGCTGTTGATGTTGGTGGCTTCCAAGACACCTCTGTTGCCCGCTCCGCCATGCCACAACCGAACCACATCGGAACCCTAGCCGTCAACGGAGCAAGAAACAAACCTAGACGTCGAGATCTGCAAGGGAGACAAGAAGAGGTGAGGAAGAGAGGGAGGTATGTGACGAAGAGGAGTGGAGAGACTCACCTGAGTCACCGGAGCCACGACGGCGACGTGCTAGCCACAACCCTAGCCGCTGGGAAGGGTTGCGCTTGGCCTTTGAAGGACGTGCGCGCCGGATCTGGCCCGATGGGAGGAAGGAACGGACGGAGGAGGTCACGGTGGTGTGTTGGGCGCGCCGGAGGATGCCGAAATCGGGCGGGATCTGGCCCATCGGTGGTGGGATTGGGCGATGTTGGTGGCGGTGACGAGAATTGGTGCGAGGGAGAGGGAGGCACGACGTGCGATCGGGCAGCCGCCGCAGACACGCCCCCACGGCGGGGTGGTGGGTTGGTGCGGGGATCCGGAGGAGGAGGAGGCGGCCATGGTGGACAGTACGGGGTGCGGGGGCGGCGGGGTTGTGTCGATTGGATCTGGGGGATCGAGGCAAGGGGCAGAGGGAGGAGGGAGGGACGAGGTGGGCGGTGGGTGAGGAGGACGGCGAGGTCGGCAGTGGGTGGGAGGAAGGGTTGCCACGCAGGGAGAGGACTGGATCTCCGTCGTCCTTGGTTGAGGGGAGAGGTGGGGGTGAGATCGGGAGGGGGCGGCGGCGGCGAGGAGATGGGGGGTCTGAGCTAGGGTTTGGGCTGCGGGTGGGCTATCTCCTTTTCCTTTTTTCTGTAGATAGATGGATGGATGGATGTGGGATGGAGAGATGGATGGTAGATGGGCGCCATGTCATCGATCCGTGGGAATGGTTCTGATTGGTTCAGAAAACCAGGGATTTAAAAGAGTTTCCAAGTACTACTAAAACTAGAAGGATTTTGTGAAGTAGGTATCAAAAATATTTTGCAAAAGGGTACCACACAAATTTTCACTAGAATTAGACCATATTTTATGGATAAGGACCAATTTTTACGCATTTCTGATCTTTCTAGCTATTTTTAATCATTTTCCAAGAGGCAAAAATGTTTTTTGTGAAGAACCTATCAAATATTTGTTGTAAAATTGGACTCCATCAATTTTCTCAAATACTAGTCCATATTTAATATACAATTGACCAAATGGTTGGGTGTCAAAATCTTTGACCCACCTCGTGTAAAAAGAATAATTTCCGCCGATTCAGCTGGAAGAGGGTCAAATTTGAACTGCAGCTGCCTCATAGTTTGCTATTTATTTTTTCCAAAAATCATTTCTAGGTACATAAGTATCTATTTAATCAGAGAAACACCAAAAGTTTTCCAAGATTCAACCACTAGCTAGGAACGGTCAAGCCCGCCGTTTTGACCGCATTTTGAAACGGGCATAAAAAATTCAAAAAAATCAAAAAATTGGAAAACCTTCGCATTGTGTCATTATATGTGGCCAAGTTCCCAAGAAAAATAACAAACTTGTAATACGACAATTATTTTAAAAAAGTGTTCTCAGAAATGAGCTATCATCTCTGAAGATTCATGGCTTTCAAGCCAAATGATCAATCTTATGGCCACATTCGTGGCATAGTTTGTTCAAATGATCTCATATTTTGCACAAGGGTGCATATTGGAATGGCAAACAATGTTGCCTAAGGAAGTTTTCATTTTCTTTGGACGAAAAAACCATTTTTCATTTTCCGAGTGCCCGAAAGGAGGTTTTTTTGTGAAGGAACTACCAAATAATTGTTGCAAAATTGGACCAAATCAATTTTATAAAATACTAGGACATATTTAATGCACAATTGACAAAATAGTTGGGTGTAAAAAGTTTTGATCCACCTCTCGTGAAAAAGACAAATTTCCGCCGATTCAGCTGGAAGCGGGTCAAATTTGAACTGCAGCTGCCTCATAGTTTGCTATTTATTTTTTCCAAAAATCATTTCTAGTTACATAAGGACCTATTTAATCATAAATACATGGTTTGGTGGCGATACGTCGAGGTTTGGACGGTGGTCGAGGGCCCCAACTCTAGAGCGCGTAAACTCGCATGCCCGTCGCGTGGTCACCGCGTGACCGCAATGTTGCCATGTGTTCTGGGCGGCCTAGGCATGTCTAGTGGGTTGGGCACTCCCCAGGTTGGTGCTAGGAAGAAAATTACAACATAAGATTCTCACGAGGAGACCGATCGATGCTCAAACATGAATTAGCAGCCAAGTGTTTGATTAGCGGTACGGGAAATGCACATGGCCAATGGGCGTGAGTTTTGGCTGAGGATGATCATCTACTAAGGAGAATGTCTTCACAAATTTTGAGCTCAAAAGGAGGATCCTAGGTGGTACTTGCTTTGCAAAGTACCACGCTGGACAAAAATATGAATGTTGAAGCTGGGCTCAAAATAATGAATGGAGTGAGCTGAAATTTTGTGAAGGATGGTTATTTGGGCATAAGAAAGCATTTTAGAAAATTGATACCATTTGGACATGCCAAAGTAGTACTTCCTTCACAATGCTCTTCTATGGACAGAAACTTGGGAAAACTAGTGAGAGAGATTGGATGAATGAAATGAGCTCAAAATTGGTGTAGGTAAGTTACTTAGGTATGGTCATGCGCTGGTAAATTTTCAGATCATTTGGGTAAGCCTAGCTGGTACTTACTTCACAAAGCTTCTCTTGAGGTAGAAACTTTGGAAATTTCCCGAGAAAGATTTACTAGGAAAATTGAGCTGAATATTATCATGTGGCAATGACTTGGGTATGGAAGAGTGCCCGAAAAGTTTGAGGGTAATAGGAGGGGTCTATATAACACTTGCTTTGCAACGTGCCAATTTGGCCATAAAATATAAATTGAACCTGGGCTCACATAGATGATTTGACTGAGCTGCAATTTGGAGGAGGGTGATAATTTGGACATATGAAGGAACTGTATAAATTTCATGTCATATAGAGATATAAAAAAGGTACTTCCTTCACAATGCTTCTAGGTGGACAAAAACTTTGGAAATTTGCTGAAGAAGATTTGCTAGGCAAATGGAGCTGAATTTTGTCATGCGGTAATGATTTGGATAGGAAAGAGTGCCCAAAAATTCGGAGGGCAATCAAGAATATATAAATAGCACTTCCTTCATAAAGTGTTGTTATGAACAGAATAGGAAAATGAATATTGTTGAATTAGTTTTGAACTAGGAAAGGAAGGATTTTTACATATTTGATGAAGATATGCCCCAAATAATTTATGAGATTTTTTTGGGAATTTTGGGAATGATAGAAATATAGGTTGCTTCACAACCTAGGGCAAAAACTGCCACATGGACATGACACATAGGCAAAACTGATGAGATGGCGCCTAGTCATCACAACCCACCACAATCTACAAGGCTATGACCATCTATATTGGTCATTAACAACTAGAAATAAGGCAGCGGACTAGCACTGTTTGCTTTGTGACCATTTCGTGTAAGGAAATTACAACCTTTCTGACCAAAATGGTCGCGATGGTTTAGGGTTTGGAGCCCCCTGAACAGCTTTTGACCAATTGGTCTAAAATGGTCATAAATTTATGACCAATTCTTCGAGGGTCACTGACAGAAGGTCATAAGTTGACATATTTCTTGTAGTGAACATCCTGTATTATGAGACTTTTCGTTGTATGGGGTTGACTGATAAGAGTCTTAAGACATCCAACACCGTTTTCCATGGACTGGTGCCTGGTAAATCGGCGTACCCAGTGGGTAAGATTAAACTAGAAGTAGCCTTTGGAGATGAGCATGATTCTAGGGCTGAGAAATTAACTTTTGAAGTGGTCAAAATCAAGAGCCCATATCACGCCCTGTTCGGACGGCCAGCTTATGCCAAGTTCATGGCATGGCCATGTTATGTTTATCTACAGCTCAAGATGCCGGGTTATAAGGGCACCATCACAGTGCATGGAAATTGGAAGATAGCCTTGGAATGTGAGGAAGATGATGCTGCTTACGCTGAATTTGTGTGTGCAACAGAGGAGTTGAAGTTCTATAAGGATAATGTTGACCCGGCGGACATGACGTCTTTGAAGAAGCCAACCACAGAACATGAGCCGGTGCTAAAGTTTAAATCGGCTCATGAAACCAAGCTTGTGGATTTTGTCCCAGATGACTCATCTAAGCAGTTTAGTATCAGCGCTAATCTGGATCCCAAATAGGAAAGCACGCTCATCGAGTTCATCCGTGAGAACCGGGACATCTTTGCATGGAAACCTTCTCACATGTCGGGTGTACCGAGAGAAATCGCTGAGCACACTCTCAATATTGATCCAAAGTTTAAGCCGGTCAAGCAGTTTCTTCGGCGGTTTAATGAGGAAAGGTGTAAGGCCATTGGTGAGGAAGTGGCCCGGCTCTTGGCGGCCGGGTTCATTATTGAAGTTTTCCATCTAGAGTGGTTGGCTAACCCGGTGCTCATGCTTAAAGAACGACACATGGTGTATGTGTGTGGATTACACAGACTTAAACAAATCTTGTCCGGCTGATCCTTTCGCTATCCCTTGTATTGATCAAATCATTGATGCTACGGCGGGTTGTGAGCGTTTGAGCTTGTTGGATGCTTATTCTAGTTATCATCAGATCAAGATGGCAGTTAAGGACCAGGAGAGGACGGCTTTTATTACTCCGTTTGGAGCCTTCTTCTATGTGTCTATGCCTTTTGGGCTTAAGAGTGCCCAGGCGACTTCTCAGTGATGTGTGCAGAACTGTCTACACAGTCAGATTGGGCGCAATGTTCATGCTTATGTAGACGACATTGTGGTGAAGTCCAGAGTGAAGGATACCTTGATAGATGATTTGAAGGAAACCTTTGATAACCTCCGAGTCTACAAGATGATGCTTAACCCGACCAAGTGTGTTTTTGGAGTGCCAGCGGGCAAGCTTTTGGGTTTTCTAGTTTCTAACAGAGGCGTCAAAGCTAATCGGGAGAAGATCAAGGCAATCACTTCTTTGACTAAGCTGGCATGTATCAATGATGTTCAATGTTTGGCGGGTCGTATGGCTGCTTTAAGACGATTCATAAGACGGTTAGGTGAGAAGGCTATACCGCTGTATCAGATGATGAAAAAGACAGATGACTTTGTCTGGAGTGATGCTGCTAACGCTGCCTTTGAAGATTTGAAGAGACAACTCGCTGAGCTACCGGTTATTGCTGCTCCTATTGATACGGAGCCATTATTGTTATATGTGGCTGCTAACACACGTGCCGTTAGTGTGGCCATCGTCGTAGAGCGCAAGGAGGTGGGCAAGGAATATCCGGTTCAACGGCCGGTTTACTATGTCAGTGAGGTGCTTATTGAGTCCAAGCAAAGATATCCACATTGGCAGAAGCTCGTCTATGGGGTATTCATGGCAAGCCGGAAACTTAAGCAATATTTCCAGGGTCATCCCATCACTGTGGTTAGTTCTGGTCCTTTAGGAGATATCATTCAAAATAGAGAAGCCACAGGGCGAGTCGCCAAGTGGGCCATTGAACTTGGGCCTCATGGTTTGAAGTATGTGCCACACACTGCTATCAAGTCTCAAGCATTGGTAGACTTCATCAATGATTGGACAAAGTTGAAGATGCCTGAAGAGAAGCCGGGCAATACATATTGGACTCTTCATTTTGATGGGTCCAGGAAATTGGAGGGCTCGGGGGCTAGAGTTGTTTTAGCTTCCCCTCGAGGTGACAATTTTTGTTATGTGCTATGGTTGATGTTTCCCTGCACTAACAATGCAGCTGAGTATCAAGCCTTACTCCATGGTCTTTGGATGGCTAAGGATATGAACTTAAGCCGGGTAAGGTGCTTTGGCGACTCAGATTTGGTGGCTCAACAAGTATCAGGCAAGTGGGATTCCAAGGATCCTCTCATGGCAGCTTATCGCCGTGAAGTTGATGCCACTGCTGGACATTTCAAGGGCTATCAAGTGGAGCACATTGACCGCAGAAAGAATGAGGCGGCTGATGCTTTAAGCCGGCTGGGGTCTCAGCGTAAGCCGGTGCCACCTAACACTTTTTTAGATATTCTGCATAACCCTTCCGTCAAGTTACCCACAGAGGAAGATTTGGCGGTTCCAGACCTGGAGGCTCAATTGGTGGCGGCTCTTCACGTCATCCTAGACTGGACAATGCCATATTTGGCTTATATGACCCGGGGCGAGTTGCCTGAGGATGAAACCTTGGCTAGACAGATAACCCGGCGGTCCAAGTCAATGGCAATTACCAATGGTGAGTTGCATCATCGCAGTGTCACTGGGGTGTTTCAACGTTGTGTCTCTCCTGAGGAAGGTCAATAAATTCTTCGTGAAATCCATGAAGGAGATTGCGGCCATCACACTGGTTCAAAGTCTCTTATGGCAAAAGCTTTCCATCATGGTTTTCATTGGCTGACGGCTCATGCTGATGCGGAGGATCTAGTCAGTGAATGTGATGGTTGCCAGAAGTTCTCACGACGGGCTCACGTGCCGGCTCAAGAATTAAGGATGATTCCAATTACTTGTCCGTTTGCAGTTTGGGGGCTTGACATGGTTGGGCCTTTCAAAAGGTCCAAAGATAAAAGACACACCTTCTAGTGGCGGTTGATAAATTCACAAAGTGGGTTGAGGCAGAGCCGGTTAGTAAGTGTGACGCAGCCACAACGGTTCAATTCATGAAAAAAGGTGATATTTCGTTTTGGCTTTCCACACAGCATCATAACTTGAAAGTGCGTTATATCGACTAGAGGGGGGTGAATAGGCGATTTTTATGAAATTCTTCACTGAGGAATTTGCCGGTGAGGAAATTCCTTAGCGAAGAACTACTAGCAGCGGAATGAGTACTCAAAAGTAAACATAACAGAATACAAGTATAGTCATCATGATGAAATGAAGACAGGCACAAAGTATAGGAAGCGTAAGCACAGGATAACACAGGATGAAGACAAACAGACTGAAGAAATTGAACTAAGGAAATTGAGAAAGTCTTCAGTCAAAGTCTTCAAACACAGATATGAACAATCACACAACACGGTTATGAGGAAATGAAAGAGTTGAGGAAATAGAGCCAGTAAGCTTGGTGAAGACAATGATTTGGTAGACCAGTTCCAACTGTTGTCTTAGTTGTATGTCTGGTTGGAGCGGCTGAGTATTTAAACTCGAGGACACACAGTCCCGGACACCCAGTCCTGAACACGCAGCTCAGGACACCCAGTCCTCACTGTATTCTCCTTGAGCTAAGGTCACATAGACCTCGCCCAATCACTTGTGGTAAGTCTTCAGGCAACTTCCAATCCTTCACAAACTTGTTCACTTGGCGATCCACAATTCCTCTTGGATTCTCTAGACCATGACGCCTAACCGTCTGGAAAAAGCACAGTCTTCAAAGGTAACAAGTGTCGGATCCACACAGGATCAATCTCTTCAGTGATGCTCAATCACTTGGGATTTGTAGGTGTTTGGGTTTTGGGTTTTTCCTCACTTGATGATTTTCGCTCAAAGTCCTCAGAGGATGGGTTGCTCTCAAATGACAAGTGTCAGTTTCTCTCGGAGCAGCCAACCAGCTAGTGGTTGTACGGGGCGGCTATTTATAGCCTAGGGAGCAGCCCGACATGATAAGACATAAATGCCCTTCAATGATATGACCGTTATATGGATAGATATTTTGGGACAGCTGGCGCATAGCACAGCAACGGTCGGAAATTTGAGTATCAAATTCCTCAGGGCTATCATGTTCCTCACTGTGTAGGCAATCCGCACTGGCGAATTCCTAACTCCTCAGTCAGAACAAATTCCTCAGAGACCAGAAGAACTTCGTCTCTGTCACTGAAGAATATGACTGGTCTGTATGAGATTTCCAATGGCCTCACTCGAAGGGATTGGTAGGTGTAGGATTTTGAGTTGAGCATCACATGGAAATTTTTCCTTAGTATTTCCTCGACCCCCTTTAACAGTACGGTGTTTCCTATGACTTAAGAAAGAGAACATGAAACTACGAAAACAAAAGTCTTCATGCTTTATGTTCCTCGAATGAATACCAAGTCTTCAAGGTCACACCAATTTCTTCACTTTCAAAGTCTTCAGAAAGTCTTCAGAAATCCAAAGTCTTCAATCGAAGAACTTCATCTTTAGGGGTCGACTTTTTCTGTAAATATCAAACTCCTCATAGACTTATAGACCTGTGTACACTCACAAACGCATTAGTCCCTTAACCTATAAGTCTTCAATACACCAAAATCACTAAGGGGCACTAGATGCACTTACAATCTCCCTTTTTTTGGTGATTGATGACAATATAGGTTAAGTTTTCAACAGGGATAAACATATTAAGTGTAAATACTGATATTGAGGAATTTGATTGCAAGATATAGAAGAACTCCCCCTGAAGATGTGCATGGTGAGGAATTTGCTTTTGAAGCAATGCACACTTGAAGAGTTGAATCATGGAGATCTCCCCCTATATCTTGTAATTCATACACGCATTTGACATATAACAGAGAAGAATTTGAAATGCATGATGAAATATGGTGACTGATGTAATTCAGCATGCGTGCATTAGCATATATGAGGAATAAGCATGCAGAAAAACATATCAAAAGTATCAGAGCACCATCGGGTTTAAGTTTACAACTCGATCCAATGAAGTCTCAGAAGAACGAGAGTTGTAACTTAACAAAAAAATGCCCATATAGAAAGACCCTCTTGAAGACTAACTCAAAATTCTTCCCCTTTGTCATCAAATGACCAAAAGGATCGAATATGAGGACTAACGCCCCTGAAGAATATCAAGTTGATGAAGGAGCACCAGCGTTGTTGGGGTCATTTGTCGTAGTAGGGCCTGCTACAGTGTCGTCCAAGTCTTCATTTTCATCAGTGTCGCGTGATGAAGAATATGAGCCGGCCACCAGAGAAGGAACCTTGACCTTATTGAATTTCTTCGGTGGAGGTGCAGACCAGTCAAAATCTTCATTGAGACCCATTTTCTTCAGATCTTCTTCACCATACAGATGTGACAGGATTGCCCAGGTGCGACCGAAGACTTGATGGAGGTAGTAATGGTTTTTCTTCACTGCATTGTGTGTAGCAGTCATGTTGTGAAGAAATGAACCAAACTGACGCTTAACCCATTTGTGATTTCGATCCACCTTCTAGTGAAGACTAAGCAGAAGTGTACGGTCAGTCATCACGCGCGGAGTAGTGGCTTGAGGAGTAGATGTGACGCCCCCGATTTAATCGTACACTAATCATGCACGCAAATGTGTACGATCAAGATCAGGGACTCACGGGAAGATATCACAACACAACTCTACAAATAAAATAAGTCATACAAGCATCATAATACAAGCCAGGGGCCTCGAGGGCTCGAATACAAGTGCTCGATCATAGACGAGTCAGCGGAAGCAACAATATCTGAGTACAGACATAAGTTAAACAAGTTTGCCTTAAGAAGGCTAGCACAAACTGGGATACAGATCGAAAGAGGCGCAGGCCTCCTGCCTGGGATCCTCCTAATTACTCCAGGTCGTCGTCAGCGGGCAGCACGTAGTAGTAGGCACCTCCGGTGTAGTAGGGGTCGTCGTCGACGGTGGCGTCTGGCTCCTGGACTCCAGCATCTGGTTGCGACAACCAGAAAGAAAGGAAAAGGGGAAAAAGGGGGGGAGAAAGCAACCGTGAGTACTCATCCAAAGTACTCGCAAGCAAGGAACTACACTACATATGCATGGGTATATGTGTAAGGAGGCCATATCAGTGGACTGAACTGCAGAATGCCAGAATAAGAGGGGGATAGCTAATCCTGTCGAAGACTACGCTTCTGGCAGCCTCCGTCTTGCATCAAGTAGAAGCGAGTAGATTGAAGTCCTCCAAGTAGCATCTCCAAGTAGCATCTCCAAGTAGCAGCTCCAGTAGCATCGCATAGCATAAACCTACCCGGCGATCCTCCTCTCGTCGCCCTGTAGAAAAGCGATCACCGGGTTGTCTGTGGAACTTGGAAGGGTGTGTTTTATTAAGTATCCGGTTCTAGTTGTCATAAGGTCAAGGTACAACTCCAAGTCGTCCTGTTACCGAAGATCACGGCTATTCGAATAGATTAACTTCCCTGCAGGGGTGCACCACATAGCCCAACACGCTCGATCCCATTTGGCCGGACACACTTTCCTGGGTCATGCCCGGCCTCGGAAGATCAACACGTCGCAGCCCCACCTAGGCTCAACAGAGAGGCCAGCACGCCGGTCTAAACCTAAGCGCACAGGGGTCTGGGCCCATCGCCCATAGCACACCTGCACGTTGCGTACGCGGCCGAAAGCAGACCTAGCCTAGTGGCGTTCCAGTCCAATTCGGCGCGCGCCGCTCCGTCGCTGACGTCTGAAGTACTTCGGCTGATACCACGACGTCGGGATACCCATAACTACTCCCACGTAGATGGTTAGTGCGTATAGGCTCGTAGCCAGACTCAGATCAAATACCAAGATCTCGTTAAGCGTGTTAAGTATCCGCGAACGCCGAACAGGGCCAGGCCCACCTGTCTCCTAGGTGGTCTCAACCTGCCCTGTCGCTCCGCCACAAAGTAACAGTCGAGGGCCGTCGGGAACCCAGGCCCACCTCTACCGGGATGGAGCCACCTGTCCTTTCAGCCCCCTCGTCAGAATCACTTGCGGGTACTCAATGAGCTGACCCAACTTTAGTCACCATCTGTATAGTATATATGAATGTATAGTATATACCCGTGATCACCTCCCAAGTGATCACGGCCCGATAGTATAGCAAGGCAGACTGACAAGAATGTAGGGCCAATGATGATAAACTAGCATCCTATACTAAGCATTTAGGATTGCAGGTAAGGTATCAACAGATGTAGCGACAATGTCAGGCTATGCATCAGAATAGGATTAACGAAAGCAGTAACATGCTACACTACTCTAATGCAAGCAGTATAGAAGAGAATAGGCGATATCTGGTGATCAAGGGGGGGGGGGGCTTGCCTGGTTGCTCTGGCAAGAGAGATGGGTCGTCGGTGACGTAGTCGTCCACAGGGGCATCAGCATCGTCACGGGGGCTACCGGAGAGAAGAGGGGGGGGGAGAAACAGTAAATACATAGCAAGCAAGTGCATAACAGGTCAACAAGCAGAGCTAGACGTGTTCTAACGCGGTATGAGGGGGTACTGGTTAAGGGGGGAATCATCCGGGAAAGTATTCCCGGTGTTTCGTGTTTTCGGGCAGAGGAGCCGGAGGGGGAAAGTTGCGGGTTCGATAGGTTAGGGGGGTGTGGCGGACGAA
This sequence comes from Triticum aestivum, assembly GCF_018294505.1. NCBI lineage: Eukaryota > Viridiplantae > Streptophyta > Magnoliopsida > Poales > Poaceae > Triticum > Triticum aestivum. The sequence goes on from NC_057806.1 coordinate 665,913,087, forward strand.
CGGACTGCGTATCCGGATTCGTCACGTCGTTCTGAGCAACTTTCATGTTGAAAATATTTTAATCCGGATTATGGATTAAAAGATATGATTTTTAAAAGATTTTATTAATTTCAGGAATTTAATTAATTATTTAATTAATTTCGAAAATGCTTTTATGACATCAGCATGATGTCATGCTGACATCATCAGTCAACAGGGTTGACCGAGTCAACCCTGACAGGTGGGTCCCGCATGTCATTGTGTGTTAACTAATTAACCATGTTAATCAGATTAATTAACAGATTAGTTAGGTTAGTTATTTAATTAGGTTTATTAAACATTCTTAATTTAGTTAATTAATTTAATTAATTAATTAATTTAATTATATTTTTATTATTATTACTATTTTTTTTTTGGGGGCTTGAGGCCCCACTTGTCATAGGCCCATAGGGGCCTAACGGATCGGGTGCGCCCGATCGGGCGGTTTTGGGCGCAGGGCGAAGCCCCCAGGGCTGCGGCGCGGGCGCACGGCGACCGTGGCCGGAGCAGCGGCACGGCGGGGCCAGGACGGAGCCGAGGCCGAGAGGGCGCTCGTCCGCAGGGACGGCGAGGCCATGCCCGCGGCTGGTGACGGCCTCAGGGCGGGTGGTCGCCGGCAGGGTCGGTGCGACCGAGCCGCGGCCAGCGAGAGGGGCCGGGAGGACAGGGGATGCGCGGTGCGAGGGGAAGCGGACGGCGTGGGTGGGCGGTGCGCGGTGAGCGCGCAACGGGTGGCGCCGGAGCGCGTCAACCGCGGGCGGGGAGGGCGGTGACCGTGGCGACCTAGGGAGAGAGGGGGCGAAGGGGGAGCTCACGGGGGGGGGGAGTAGGGTCAGGGCAGCGGGGCTCGGGGTGGATGCCGGGGACGACGTGCGGCGGGGAAGCAGGCCGGCGGGGGAGGGGCTCCGGTGAGGCGGCGTTCTCCGGGCGCGGGGCGGCGAGGTCGTCGCGGCGACGGGCGACGGGGTCGGGGGGGTTTGCCCCGGTCCATATCCAACCGAGAGAGGGAGGAGGAGGCCGGGAGGTGATGGGCCGGCGAGCTGGCGATGGTGTGCGCGGCGGCGTCAGGGAGTGGAGTGGAGGAGGCGGAGTGGTTGGGGGCAGTGGAGGACGACGACGAGCGAGATCGGCGCGAGGGATGCCCCGATCCAGATCGAGTCGGGGGGGAAAGGAGAGAGTAGTGGGGGGCGAGTGGGGGGTTACGGGTTAGGGTTTCGGTCGCCCCAGGGGGCTATAGGCACCGGCTGGGCCGGCCTGGTTGGCCCAAAGGCCAGCTGGGCCGCTCGGCCCAGCGTGGGGGGGGGGTGTTTCTATTTTTATGTTTTTTTTAGCTTTGTTTTCTGTTTTCTTTTCTTTATCTATTTTCTTTTCTATTTTATTCTTTTAACTTTTGTTTTATAACATATAAATACAACTCCTAAATTAATGTTATAATTTAATCTACTGCCCCAAAAAGTTTGACACCTAATAAAAATAGTTTGCATTATTATTAATTATAAAAGGCATTTAATTAATTGTCACAACTGCTGTTTTAATTACTCTAGAGCCTTTAACATATTATAAAATTGTGGTTTCTCCACAATAATTACCTGTGCATTATTTTGTTCACTCCGAACATTTTAGTTTTTAAAAATTGAAGACTTTTATTGTTTGCCTGATTTTGAACTTGAATTTGAATCGGGTTCGAACTAACTCGAGATTAGCAACTATAATTGAGGTGACGTGGCATCATTAGCAGAGGAGCACTGTAGCTTAATTACCCGGGCGTCACAATTCTCCTCCACTACAAGAAATCTCGTCCCGAGATTTAAGAGGGGAAGTGCGGGGAAGGGATTAGGTTGCGAAATTCTAACGGGTCTTGTTGGTCTTGGCTACTCTTCTCGAGGAGGTCGATCCATTACATGGTTGTCTTCACTTCTCTGCTTCAGGTCATCATGGTGATGTCGTTCTTTTCTCGGGAACTCCAACGTACTTACGAATAGGTAAGGGGGCAGCTCGGCTACGACAGAATGCTTATGAGGGAAACAATCTGGGGGTTAACCCATGAATGAGCATAAGATTATCTCTTGAGTCGAACATATCGAATACATCAAGAGTAAGGTACGAAGGTACAATAAGAGGTTCCAAGTGGATAGATAGTTGCTCGAAGTCTGACCCAGAGTGAGAAAGGGTTTCAGAGCAGCGAGAGTAAGTATTGCGTCTGATACCAGAATAGAGCATTAGGAAGGTGGCCCGTGAATTAAATACGAAGCCAAGCGCGAGGAATAACTTCGACAATAGGGTGTATAGGAGAGTCAGGTTTTGATCCTGTGGAACTGTGGGTTATGGGCCCACCATGTGGGTTAAACGTTAAAGGAGCGGTGACATCTTGCACGATTATGATAGCAAGGCATGTCAGAGGGTAGCCTATCAGTTATGTCGGCACAATGTCGGTACCAGGGGCGAGGGACGAAGAGAACCATTTTCCTGCTCGTTGAACGAGGCGGACCAATAGGCAAAGTTCTCGTCCATCGGTGGTGACCGGAATGCTATCGACAATTTCAACAGGGTCTTACTGACAGAGTTGTACATCGGGGTGTTTGCACAAGCAGTGGATTATTACTGCTTATATCATATAGATCATAGCAAAGGTCTAAACAAACCAATGGAAGGAAAAATATGATCATCAGATTAAACAGAACAATGGAAAGGAAAATGTGTTTAAACACATATTTCAGGGGGTATATCCTTCCTAATGACAAGCAGAGCATGATATCCATGACAGGATATAAAGTAGAAAACCATTTAGGTAAGGGGGAAGGAATCTCATGATATTACCCATACAACGGTGTTAGGATAAGTGATAAATAGAATTTAGCATCGTGCTTCAAATGTTCCTGTTGAAAATCGGAGTACCATTGACATGCTTCGAGATAGCATTGACATGGTCTTCAGGTGAAGATCAGACTTTGGAAACACGAAGGATCCATCAGGAATAACTTGTAGAATAAGTCTTACAATTTCCTCATGGACGAATGGATAACCTTGCTGAAAAGGAATCTATAATGATAGGTCCTCCAGCCGGGGGGGGGGGGTGCTAGGCATGACATCATGTTACCGGGTCATCAGAGGATCAACATTATAACTCTTGGAAAGTTGTCCCAACCATCATATCTGACCGAGATTCATACCCAGTTGGTGTCATGAAACCTCAGACTCGGGGGGGTCCGAGAGGGAAAAGGTGCAACACAAATTGTCGAAATGACATTGCAAGATCCTCGAGAAATGAACTATGGGAGCGGGTTTCTGAAGCAATAGTTCATCATTAAACCAAGGAGAGGATGAGGAGGTGGCTGATAGGCTCAGCAACAAATCATCGAGATTTCCAAAGGATTTATTTCCACAATTATGCGAACAAAGAAATATCATTTGTCAGATCAATTGATATAATGATGTATGCTCGAGGGAAAACATACACAACGGAAAAATTGGTAGAAGGGTGCACCCAGGAATCTGGACTAGGCAGCACGATCAATGTTCAAATGATGATTCAATAAGCAATAGACTTAGAATGAAATTGTAGACCAATAACTTCAAAGCAATAGGGTTGCTAGAAGTTTAGAATTTACACATCACAGACCATTTGTTGGTATTCCGGTTAGAAACAACACGGAGACCAGGAAAAGAATGGTGATGGTGATAAGTATCACTTGTATCAAGAATTCTCCAGAGGTGGTGAAATTCTCACCACATTCTTGACAAAAAACAAAAAAAAAGGGATGGTAATACTTCCGAGGTAAGGAAGATCAACTGCTGGGTAGCAGTGGTCTCAAGGTTTACACAAAACACGAACAAGTTGTGTTGGACGGAAGGCAATAAAGTGGTCGATGAGAACATGAATCATCGAGGGGCAAGGATGGTATTACCCATCATGAATTCATTTGAATTCCTGGAAGAGCTCATAAGGTTGATGATGATCACGACACCATTGTCGAGAGATTTCATGCAGATGTAATCAATCAGCGACGACATCAAGTCAAAGGAATGGTGAAGCAAGAGGTTATTGGATCCACAGTTACGACACAAACTCGAACTCAAGCTTGTTGTTTAAGGTGAAAGGGTATGACGAGGAAAATCGACTTAAGCTTAGCTATCGTCGCAAATTGGTGCTCCGAGAATAAGGACCAGGTAGCACCGTTAGAATCGTCACGACAATGATATAGCCAAACAGGCTAGGAATGGCGTGATCGGGTACAAACTCGTACTTATAGAAGCTTACCGAAGAGTTGTTGAACCATAGAGCGGACTCGGTTCAGTTATCGGTGTCTTTGAGTGTTCAATAACTCCGAGCCCATGAAAAATTGTAATCGGTGAGTATGTAGTACTTGATGAAGAACTCATAAGAAATTATGCAGTTCCAAGATAATCTCGAGATACCAGGTGGTAATACTCGACGACAGATCAAACTAGAAGTTGAACTGGGGTATTGCTCTATAAAAGACAAGTGCTTAAACTTGCACAGGACATGATATTTAAAGGAGAACATGGTCAGAACCACGATTGCAAAAGGCCGGATCTCAGATATAAGATGAACTTATACCAAGGGAATAATTGATTTTAAAAGAAGCTTCGATGAGAAGATGTACATCGTGTCCATGGGCATGAACGCAAAGTTCAAGGTCGACTCCCACTTCTTCAATGTATAACCTTCCATTCACTTCTCACGTTCGATGAAGTTGCAGGGTTGAAATTTTATCTGGTGAAGCACCAGAAGAGTATGACTCGTGAAAACTTTCGGGTTCACACGGTTTAGAGAAGGCATATGTTCAACCCATAGGGGCTTCTTAGAAACATATACCACAAGTTTCAAGAGTAAATAACACAAGCCCGAAAGCAGAGCATGGTTGGCCAAGCAGAGGATACAACTTAACAAAGGCATTATGTATCAGGGGAAGAACTCACAAGGTGATCAAATGTGAAGGACACTGTCGGATAACAATCCAACAAAGGACTTGGTGGTCCACAAAGGATCTGATACGAGTATCGGTACTCAACTAGAGGAAGAAGAATGCAAGGAGATCAGATTATAGAAACAACTGACTAACTCAATTGTCAAATGCAAAGGAATTATGATTTCCAAATCAAGGGATCAGAAGTAATGCACTGATTAGGGATGGATAAGTTGAATAGTCTTAGGGTACAATCAAAGACAATTGGATTGGTCGAGAACCAATTTCAGTTAAAAGAATGGAAGCTCAGCCGGAAAAGTAATTTATAAGGATCAATGATGATTGCGTGTATTCGCAAACATATTGAGTCAACAGACTCAAAATGATAATGACAAGGAATGTCATTAAGACTACGAGAGTTATGGGATTAACCATAATGCAAGCAAGCAAGAATTTCAAGAGCCAAAGGCTCTAGAGGATTTTCGGAAGATTGAATATTATTTTTGAAGACTTTTGTGAAACACAAGAACAACTGGGGATGAGCGGATACTCGGCAAGTGCGGCGATTTATTTGAAGGGGTATTCATGTGGCAAAGAACTGCTAGGCAGTAGGCACGAAGTATTCTCGGAACAATAGAGAAAACTTCGGGTATCTTGTAATAACAAGAACAATGGGGAATGATCGTAAGAATGGCAAGTGTAAGTAGTTATCCATAAGGATTTATCGGTGGTCGGGAATAGCAAAAGTGATGGGCACAAAGTCTCGAGAGAATATCAAAGAGTATCTCCGAAATCTTCTGGTGCAGTCGGTGACCATCTGGACTGAAGGGGCTCTCCGGGAGAAAGTATTTTCGAGAACCTAAAGTTAGTTTTTAGTAAAAATCGTTTAACCCGAATAGAAGAGGGTTCAGAATCCCAGAGTAAAGGTCGAGGAATAAAAGATCCTAATACCTCCCGATGGCGACGTGGGCCCATGGGCCACACAGCCATGTTAGTAAAAGTTTTTCAACGACTAGACTCGACTTCGGCCAAGGAGTTGGAAAGGGGGATTCCTACAGGCAGTCGGCTCTGATACCAACTTGTGACGCCCCCGATTTAATCGTACACTAATCATGCACGCAAATGTGTACGATCAAGATCAGGGACTCACGGGAAGATATCACAACACAACTCTACAAATAAAATAAGTCATACAAGCATCATAATACAAGCCAGGGGCCTCGAGGGCTCGAATACAAGTGCTCGATCATAGACGAGTCAGCGGAAGCAACAATATCTGAGTACAGACATAAGTTAAACAAGTTTGCCTTAAGAAGGCTAGCACAAACTGGGATACAGATCGAAAGAGGCGCAGGCCTCCTGCCTGGGATCCTCCTAATTACTCCAGGTCGTCGTCAGCGGGCAGCACGTAGTAGTAGGCACCTCCGGTGTAGTAGGGGTCGTCGTCGACGGTGGCGTCTGGCTCCTGGACTCCAGCATCTGGTTGCGACAACCAGAAAGAAAGGAAAAGGGGAAAAAGGGGGGAGAAAGCAACCGTGAGTACTCATCCAAAGTACTCGCAAGCAAGGAACTACACTACATATGCATGGGTATATGTGTAAGGAGGCCATATCAGTGGACTGAACTGCAGAATGCCAGAATAAGAGGGGGATAGCTAATCCTGTCGAAGACTACGCTTCTGGCAGCCTCCGTCTTGCATCAAGTAGAAGCGAGTAGATTGAAGTCCTCCAAGTAGCATCTCCAAGTAGCATCTCCAAGTAGCAGCTCCAGTAGCATCTTATAGCATAAACCTACCCGGCGATCCTCCTCTCGTCGCCCTGTAGAAAAGCGATCACCGGGTTGTCTGTGGAACTTGGAAGGGTGTGTTTTATTAAGTATCCGGTTCTAGTTGTCATAAGGTCAAGGTACAACTCCAAGTCGTCCTGTTACCGAAGATCACGGCTATTCGAATAGATTAACTTCCCTGCAGGGGTGCACCACATAGCCCAACACGCTCGATCCCATTTGGCCGGACACACTTTCCTGGGTCATGCCCGGCCTCGGAAGATCAACACGTCGCAGCCCCACCTAGGCTCAACAGAGAGGCCAGCACGCCGGTCTAAACCTAAGCGCACAGGGGTCTGGGCCCATCGCCCATAGCACACCTGCACGTTGCGTACGCGGCCGAAAGCAGACCTAGCCTAGTGGCGTTCCAGTCCAATTCGGCGCGCGCCGCTCCGTCGCTGACGTCTGAAGTGCTTCGGCTGATACCACGACGTCGGGATACCCATAACTACTCCCACGTAGATGGTTAGTGCGTATAGGCTCGTAGCCAGACTCAGATCAAATACCAAGATCTCGTTAAGCGTGTTAAGTATCCGCGAACGCCGAACAGGGCCAGGCCCACCTGTCTCCTAGGTGGTCTCAACCTGCCCTGTCGCTCCGCCACAAAGTAACAGTCGAGGGCCGTCGGGAACCCAGGCCCACCTCTACCGGGATGGAGCCACCTGTCCTTTCAGCCCCCTCGTCAGAATCACTTGCGGGTACTCAATGAGCTGACCCAACTTTAGTCACCATCTGTATAGTATATATGAATGTATAGTATATACCCGTGATCACCTCCCAAGTGATCACGGCCCGATAGTATAGCAAGGCAGACTGACAAGAATGTAGGGCCAATGATGATAAACTAGCATCCTATACTAAGCATTTAGGATTGCAGGGAAGGTATCAACAGATGTAGCGACAATGTCAGGCTATGCATCAGAATAGGATTAACGAAAGCAGTAACATGCTACACTACTCTAATGCAAGCAGTATAGAAGAGAATAGGCGATATTTGGTGATCAAGGGGGGGGGCTTGCCTGGTTGCTCTGGCAAGAGAGATGGGTCGTCGGTGACGTAGTCGTCCACAGGGGCATCAGCATCGTCACGGGGGCTACCGGAGAGAAGAGGGGGGGGAGAAACAGTAAATACATAGCAAGCAAGTGCATAACAGGTCAACAAGCAGAGCTAGACGTGTTCTAACGCGGTATGAGGGGGTACTGGTTAAGGGGGGAATCATCCGGGAAAGTATTCCCGGTGTTTCGTGTTTTCGGGCAGAGGAGCCGGAGGGGGAAAGTTGCGGGTTCGATAGGTTAGGGGGGTGTGGCGGACGAACGGACTGCGTATCCGGATTCGTCACGTCGTTCTGAGCAACTTTCATGTTGAAAATATTTTAATCCGGATTACGGATTAAAAGATATGATTTTTAAAAGATTTTATTAATTTCAGGAATTTAATTAATTATTTAATTAATTTCGAAAATGCTTTTATGACATCAGCATGATGTCATGCTGACATCATCAGTCAACAGGGTTGACCGAGTCAACCCTGACAGGTGGGTCCCGCATGTCATTGTGTGTTAACTAATTAACCATGTTAATCAGATTAATTAACAGATTAGTTAGGTTAGTTATTTAATTAGGTTTATTAAACATTCTTAATTTAATTAATTAATTAATTAATTAATTTAATTATATTTTTATTATTATTACTATTTTTTTTTGGGGGGCTTGAGGCCCCACTTGTCATAGGCCCATAGGGGCCTAACGGATCGGGTGCGCCCGATCGGGGCGGTTTTGGGCGCAGGGCGAAGCCCCCAGGGCTGCGGCGCGGGCGCACGGCGACCGTGGCCGGAGCAGCGGCACGGCGGGGCCAGGACGGAGCCGAGGCCGAGAGGGCGCTCGTCCGCAGGGACGGCGAGGCCATGCCCGCGGCTGGTGATGGCCTCAGGGCGGGTGGTCGCCGGCAGGGTCGGTGCGGCCGAGCCGCGGCCAGCGAGAGGGGCCGGGAGGACAGGGGATGCGCGGTGCGAGGGGGAGCGGACGGTGTGGGTGGGCGGTGCGCGGTGAGCGCGCAACGGGTGGCGCCGGAGCGCGTCAACCGCGGGCAGGGAGGGCGGTGACCGTGGCGACCTAGGGAGAGAGGGGGCGAAGGGGGAGCTCACGGGGGGGGGGGGGGAAGTAGGGTCAGGGCAGCGGGGCTCGGGGTGGATGCCGGGGACGACGTGCGGCGGGGAAGCAGGCCGGCGGGGGAGGGGCTCCGGTGAGGCGGCGTTCTCCGGGCGCGGGGCGGCGAGGTCGTCGCGGCGACGGGCGACGGGGTCGGGGGGGTTTGCCCCGGTCCATATCCAACCGAGAGAGGGAGGAGGAGGCCGGGAGGTGATGGGCCGGCGAGGTGGCGATGGTGTGCGCGGCGGCGTCAGGGAGTGGAGTGGAGGAGGCGGAGTGGTTGGGGGCAGTGGAGGACGACGACGAGCGAGATCGGCGCGAGGGATGCCCCGATCCAGATCGAGTCGGGGGGGAAAGGAGAGAGTAGTGGGGGGCGAGCGGGGGGTTACGGGTTAGGGTTTCGGTCGCCCCAGGGGGCTATAGGCACCGGCTGGGCCGGCCTGGTTGGCCCAAAGGCCAGCTGGGCCGCTCGGCCCAGCGTGGGGGGGGGGGTGTTTCTATTTTTATGTTTTTTTAGCTTTGTTTTCTGTTTTCTTTTCTTTATCTATTTTCTTTTCTATTTTATTCTTTTAACTTTTGTTTTATAACATATAAATACAACTCCTAAATTAATGTTATAATTTAATCTACTGCCCCAAAAAGTTTGACACCTAATAAAAATAGTTTGCATTATTATTAATTATAAAAGGCATTTAATTAATTGTCACAACTGCTGTTTTAATTACTCTAGAGCCTTTAACATATTATAAAATTGTGGTTTCTCCACAATAATTACCTATGCATTATTTTGTTCACTCCGAACATTTTAGTTTTTAAAAATTGAAGACTTTTATTGTTTGCCTGATTTTGAACTTGAATTTGAATCGGGTTCGAACTAACTCGAGATTAGCAACTATAATTGAGGTGACGTGGCATCATTAGCAGAGGAGCACTGTAGCTTAATTACCCGGGCGTCACAGTAGACTTGGGTGCATTGGCAGAGTCATGTGTGGCAGAGTCATCATTGGTGGAATAAGAAGCAGCTTTGCGAAATTGACCATCCAATGGATGAATGCCTTCATCAATAACAGCTGGTGCCTTTCCCTTTCCATCAACTGAGGAATACGTCTGCTTGAGGACTTCAATAGGGGGCAAGTAGCTGAGGTGATTCTGAAAATTAGCTTTGTAGTTGAGTGAAGACCTTGTCCTGAGGAATCTCATAATCCAAGGTGTGTAAGGCTTCAGCTCAAACGGAGACAGTGCAACATTTGCCAGAGTCCTCATGAAGAAATCGTGATAATTGACAGGAATGCCATGAACGATGTTGAATACCAAATTCTTCATGATGCCAACAATTTCCTCATCATATGAGTCGTGGCCTTTGATAGGACTCATTGTCCTCGTAAGAATACGATAGACAGTTCTGGGCACATAAAGCAATTCCTTCACGAGGAATTTGGTTCTTGGTGCCTGACCTAGCTTCAAAGGCTTCATCAGAACCTGCATGTAGTGATTTGTAAGCTTAGGTTCACTGTAGATGCAACGAGCGTCTTCAAGGGGAGGACTGAGTGGTAAGGCACGAAGCAATTCAGAAGGTGGTGCAGTGTAGTGAGTGTTTTCAGACATCCAGTCCAGCACACATGAATTCACATCTTCAGAATCTCCTGTGATGTGCGGTGTTGCATAAAATTGAAGAATCAGTTCTTCATTCCAATCGCAGATGTCAGAGCAAAAGTTTAGCAGTCCAGCATCGTGAAGAACACTAAGGACTGGTGCGAAGCACGACAGAGATTCTATATCCACGTGTGGAATATGCTCATGGTAGAAGATTTTCTCTTTGTTGAACAACACTAAGGAATAGAAATTGGCTTGACTAGCAGTCCAGAAACGCCTCTTCCTAATGCGAGCAGAGTTATATGGGTTGTAATCTTCGAAGAATACGTGCTCGCCGAAGAAATCACCAGCCCTGAACTTTTGCTTGCGTGAGAATGGATCCTTTGGCTTCGGTAGAGGAGTGTCAGTGAGTTGCATCACGACCTCAGGAATTGCAATCTCAGGTTCTTCAGGCTGAGGAATTTCTAGTTTCTCTTCAGTGACAGTCTGTGTCTTTAGATGTTCAGCAGCAGCATTTTCTTCAACACTAGTGGCTGGAATTTCCTCATGTATAGATGAAGTGGGGTGAGTTTCTTCAGAGCCCATTTGAACAGTTGATGCAGGCGACTGAGGTATTTGCTGCAACAGTGTGAACATTGGAGAGTTTGGATGCTGACTTTCCCAGAATTCATCACTGATTACGGGTGTGGAGCAGCCAACGTCCACATCTTCATCTTCCATTTCTTCAACGCCAGCCTCTTTAGCTGTGAACTGAGGCATGGGCGAGGAGATGACAGGTGTTGAAGGGATCATATCCACTTCAATTTCTTCATCAATCTGCTCTGACGAAGTAGCAGAATGATTTTCTTCATCAGATCCGCTAGGGATCTCATATTCTTCACGAAAAGGAACAAGGTCCTTTGATGGCCTGGTTGAGATGGGAACAACATCAATGGGATTAGCAAATGAACTTGTCATAGGCTTCATCTTCTTCGAAGCTGAAGAATCTGAGGCAGCTGATGCTTTCCTTTTCTTCACTGCTGGACGCTCCGCAGCCTTGGTCTTCTTCACATCTGATGCAGATGGAAGGATTGGAGTTGGTGTAGGCGCAGGAGGAGCAGAGGAATTTGGTTGATTTTCTTCATTTTCTTCAGGCGCACCACTAGTGGATGCCCTGGCAATTTCTTTAGCGGCTGGAATGCAGTCATCAGCCCTGGAACTCACGTTTTCTTCAGCAGCCTGATTGCCATCAGCGGTGCTGGCATTTTCTTTAGTAGGCTGAGCAGATGCTTCAGCCCGAGGAATTTCCTGTTGCATTGGGGCTGCAACAGTGGAGGTGAACTGTTCTGTGATCTTTACAAATCTGACTTTGGCTCCCAGCCAGTCAGCATAATAGTGATCAAATTCATCACTCAGTTTCTTGATTTCAGATTGGAGAGCAACAAGTTCTTCAGGTGAAAGCTTCAGAACATTTTGCTTCAGAAAGCGCTCTTTCTTGTACTGCGCTTTCTTCACTCTCCTCCCCTGTTCAAATTTCCATTTCTCTTCTTGTATGAAGTGAGTCAACATGTGACTTTGACCAGGAGTCAGCTTGAAATCAGGCAGCGGGGTGTTGGGGTCCTTGCGCCAAACATCAATGTATTCGAGGATCAACTTGGGATCCAAAAGCAGCGGCACATCTGTTCCCTTGGCTCTAGCGGCCCTGACTTGCCTATCTCTGATGATTTCTGCAAGTTCATCATAATCCGCTTCGTCTTCATCAGACGACACTTGGAAGGCAACTTGCTTCTTTTAAGGACTTGGTCGAGGACCGCGTCCAGCAGTTGACTTTGTCTTCAGCAGTGAGGGGCTAGCTGAAGAACTTGGTGCAGCTGAGGAACTTGCTGAGACACCTGAGGAAATAGACATTCCTGTAGTCCTTTGGCACGAGGCAAGATGCACAGGTGCTGAGGACTTTGTCGGAACAGCTGAGGACTTTGGAGGAGCTGAGGATTTTGAGGGAGCAGGAGTAGCATGAGGAATTGACCGTGAGGGCTTTGAGGATTCTGGCCGTGAGGGCATTGCTGAGGAACTTGGCCTTGAGGGCATTGTTGGTGAAGCACTTGGCTTGCGTGCAGGCTTCTTTGACATAGCCTTCTTCGGCTTGATAGCAGAGGCCTTAGTAGAGGCAGCAGCAACAGAGTCTTCATTGAATTTCCTCACTGCTTCTCTGGCTTGCTTAGCCAACTTGGCTTGGCGCTTGGCCCATTCGTCAAGATAGTCCTCACCGCGCTTGAGGCTGGTGGGATCAGCTATTTGGCCAGGTGCCAATGGAGGTCTTGGGCATGGAGGATTGAGTGCGAATTTCTTCATATACTTGGGAGTGACATATCTGTACTCCCTCCACTCTCTAGCCCATCTCCTCTCTATCTTCTGAATGCGCACTTTGCGCTCATTCTTGGTTTCCTCAGTAGGTGTGCAGTACCCAGCATATATTTCATCAGGGATATCAAACACTGTATTCACCTCAGGCCTCTTTCCTCCTTTCTGTGGCTTCTTACCGTCAGCCATTTTCTTCAGTTAAGGAATTTGGACAATTGAATTCTCTGAAGAAGTATGCAAATTTTCTTTGAGGAACGCTGCAAATGAGTGAAGTTGATGAGAACCTAGTGATTCAGCAGCTAACATGAGTACCTGTGAACAGAGTATAGTTGCGAGGAATTTGGAGAGGTCATATGCATTCTCAAAAGGGTTTTCAAAAGGAACAAGTTTGAGGAATTTGACCAGATGAGTCTTGAAGAATTTCACTAAGCGTTCTTTGTCTTAGGTTCCAGAGTTGTATAGATCGAAGATCCACACAATTGAGGAATCTTAAAGAAAAATGATGCTTAGAGAAACGAATCAAGAACAGATGACTTGTGAGGTGTTTTAGTGTGTGAAGATATGAAAAAAACACATTTGAAGATTTTGTAGAGAATCATTCGAATCAACGAGGGCAGTAAAAGTAACTTTTAATTTACCCTGGATGAAGAAGATGACGAACAGTGAATAGGAGAGGTGAAGTTCGTCTGTGTAGATCTTCCACACCCTAACTCGGTGGAGGAAGACGGCTACGGCGGCGACGAAGTGAAGATTTCCATGGTCGGCGCGAGTACGACGGCGACGAGGTCGAGGCAGTGAAGCTCTTCCTCACCGGCAACGATGAAGTAGCGGCGGCGCTAGGGTTTGAGAAGCTCGAGCTGGAGAGCGAGATCTAGTGGAGTAAAAGAAGTGAGGAAGGGAAGGAGGGGTATTTATAGCTACGGTGAAAAACTGCTCGCCTGAAGAAATTGGACGAACGTGCCCCTGACCCTTCTCATTCGCATGACATGTGTCACCCACGTACTTACAGGTGGAGATCGTGTGTGATCGTGGGTGAATGGATAAGTGTATCGTGGGATGCGGAACGGTTTGAGCGGCAAAGCCGAAAATTTAGATAAGATAGGTTTTAAAGTTCTGTTCGCAACTTGTTCAGCTGACAAGGACACAGTGAAGATTTTGAAGGAGTTTCAAATAGAACGCACATGAAGAATTTGTGAACAGATTGGGTTGAGTATAGCATAGAGGGGGAAGGGTCCGATCACATTCACTTAACAGAAGAACCAACTTGAAGAATTAGCAATAAGTGAATGTTGTAGAGGACATAAACTTATATATATATATATATATATATATATATATATATATATATATATATATATATATATATGGCCAATGAAGAAAAACGACGGAAACAGTGAAGACAATGCAAAGTTGAAGAATATGATCAATTGAGGAATTTCAGCTTTTGGTGGTGGCATGACCCACCGTATAAGAATGATGATTTATGACACCACGTACAATTATCGTAGGGTTCTGAGAATCAAATTCTTTGTTAATTTCTTCACACTAAGAGTGTTATTCTTCATTGATTGAATAAAAACGTTTCTTCATGTGTTGCACATCTAAGTCATCAATTTTGCATAAGTGTTAGGATGAGTGTCCGTTTCAAAGAACATTCGAAGATTCTAGGATATTTAGCTCACACCGCAACTTGCTAAATCTCTTCTCATCCAAAGGCTTTGTGAAGATATCGGCTAGTTGTTCTTCAGTCTTCACATGCTCAATAGAAATGTCGCCCTTAAAGACATGATCACGGAGAAAATGATGATGAATCTGAATGTGCTTTGTCTTTGAGTGCTGAACTGGGTTGTGAGCAATCTTGATGGCACTCTCATTGTCACAGAAGAGAGGCACATTCTTCATGTTGACGTCGTAGTCCTTGAGAGTTTGCTTCATCCATAGCAATTGAGCACAACAAGAACCAGTGGCAATGTACTCAGCTTCAGCAGTAGATAGTGATACGCAGTTCTGTTTCTTCGAGGACCAACAGACCAAAGATCGTCCGAGGAAATGACATGTAGCAGATGTTGACTTGCGGTCCACACGATCACCAGCATAGTCAGAGTCAGAATATCCAACGAGATCAAAAGCCGAGCCCTTGGGGTACCATAATCCAAGTGTTGGTGTGTGAGCTAGATATTGAAGAATATGCTTCACAGCCTTATGGTGTGATTCCTTCGGTGTAGCTTGAAATCGGGCACACATGCAAACACTAAGCATTATATTTGGCCTAGTTGCACATAAGTACAATAAAGAGCCAATCATGGAGCGGTATACCTTATGATCGAAGTCAATACCATTTTCATCAGTGCACAAATGGCCATTTGTGGGCATAGGAATTTTGACGCCTTTGCAATCTTGCATGCCGAATTTCCTCAGTACATCCTTGAGGTATTTCTCCTGAGATATGAATATGCCATTGCGTTGTTGACGAATTTGAAGACCTAAGAAGAGTTTCAACTCTCCCATCATAGACATTTGATATTCTGCACTCATCATATAGGCAAATTCATCACTATAACGTTGGTCAGTACAGCCAAAGATAATATCGTCAACATATATTTGGCACACAAACAATTCACCATCATAGGATTTAGTGAAAAGAGTAGGGTCGAGTGAACCGGGTTTGAAGCCTTTCTTCATGAGGAATTCCTTCAAGGTATCATACCACGCCCGTGGGGCCTGCTTGAGGCCATAGAGGACCATGTTGAGTCTGAAGACTTTGTCAGGATTCTTTGGATCTTCAAAACCTTGGGGTTGAGCAACATATACTTCTTCCTCAAGCTTACCATTGAGGAATGCACTTTTCACATCCATTTGATATAATGTGATATCATGATGGTTAGCATAAGCAAGTAATATGCGAATAGCCTCAAGTCTAGCAACAGGTGCAAAAGTTTCATTGAAATCAATTCCTTCAACCTGTGCGTAGCCTTGAGCTACAAGCCGTGCCTTATTCCTCACCACAAGGCCATTTTCATCTTGCTTGTTGCGGTAGATCCACTTTGTGCCAATGATATTGTGCTTGCGAGGATCTGGGCGTTTGACCAGTTCCCAGACATTGTTGAGCTCGAACTGATGTAATTCTTCTTGCATGGCCTGAATCCACTCAGGCTCCAGAAATGCTTCATCTACCTTAGTGGGCTCTGTAATAGAGACAAAGGCACAGTGCCCACAAAAGTTAGATAAATGTGAAGCTTTTGAGCGTGTGAGAGGACCTGGCGCTTTGATGTCATTGATGATCTTTTCAACTTGCACTTCTTCTGCAATGCGAGGATGAGCTGGTTGTCGTTGAAGAATTTGATCAGCATTTCTTCAGCACCATTTTCTTCAGTATTTTCTTCAGGTGCATTAGATCGACGTTCTTCATGTTCTGGTATGAATTCTTTAGCAGATTCTTCAGTAGGAATGACATCCTCAGTAGCCTTGAACTTGATAGTTTCCTCAGGTGCTGGTTCATCTATCACAGTAGGTAGGTGCTCTCTTTGCGAGCCATTAGTTTCATCGAACCGCACATCTACAGTTTCAACAACCTTGTGAAGAACGTTGTTGAAGACTCTGTAGGTGTGCGAGTCCTTTCCGTAACCAAGCATAAAACCTTCATGTCCTTTCGGTGCAAATTTTGAGTTGTGATGAGGATCTCTAATCCAACATTTAGCACCGAAGACTTTGAAATAACTTACATTGGCTTTCTTTTCAGTGAGGAGTTCATAGGCAGTCTTCTTGAAGAATTTGTGAAGATATACTCTGTTGATGATGTGGCACGCAGTATCAATTGCCTCAGTCCAGAAATGACGAGGCGTTTTGTATTCATCAAGTATAGTGCGAGCCATCTCAGCAAGAGTCCTGTTCTTGCGCTCCACGACACTGTTCTGCTGAGAAGTATAAGGAGCGGATAACTCATGAGTAATACCAAGTTCATCAAGATAGTCATCGAGACCAGAATTCTTGAACTCAGTGCCATTGTCACTTCTGATGTGCTTGATCTTCACACCAAAGTTGGTTGAAGCCCTCGAGGAAAATCGTTTGAAGACTTCCTGCACTTCATGTTTGTAAGTAACAAGGTGTACCCATGTGTAATGAGAGTAATCATCAACAATAACAAAGCCATATTGAGATGCTTCATTTGAAATAGTGGAATAATGATTAGGACCAAAGAGATCCATGTGAAGCAATTCAAATGGGCGAGTGGTGGCCATGATAGTCTTTGCTGGATGCTTGGCCTTCGTCATCTTCCCAGCTTCACAGGCTCCACATAGGTGATCCTTGAGGAATTTGACATTCTCGATGCCAATGACATGCTTCTTCTTCGCAAGCGTGTGCAAATTCCTCATGCCTGCATGACCAAGTCGTCGATGCCAGAGCCAGCCTTCTGAAGCTTTTGCAAGTAGGCACACGGCTGGTTGTGGTCCTGTAGAGAAATCAACAATATACATTCTCCTCTCCTAAAGCCTTCGAAGACTTTGGAATTGTCAGCTTTCATAACCACAACACAATGGTACTTGCCAAAGACAACAACCATATCAAGATCACAAAGCATTGAGACAGACATAAGGTTGTATCCTAGGGACTCAACAAGCATGACTTTGTCCATGTGTCGATCCTTTGTGATTGCAACCTTACCTAGACCCAATACCTAACTTTTGCCTTTGTCAGCAAAGATGATATGCTTCAGATGCGACAGAGATAATGAAGCATCCATCAACAGATTCTTGTCACCAGTCATGTGATTTGTACATCCACTATCGAGGACCCACTTAGTGGCTTTGGGTTGATCATCCTGCAGATGAATTAGTGCAGCTTACAAACTCATATACTTCATCAGTGAAGAATATGACATCAATTCATCAGATCAATTTCATCAAGCAAAAGAACAGATAAAGCAATATGAGGACGTGAGAAATGAAAGTTCATTTCTTCATGATTAGCCTGCGTCCTATCAGGCATTGTCAGGTCTCCAGCAAATTCTTCAGACGATTACGTACATCTCGAGACCTGACCCTGCAGAAGAGATTAGTTCTTTTTCTTCACCACCCACATATGAAGGGGTGGCAAAGAGTTCATCATTCCGCGAGCTCCATACGAGAAGGATGGCATAGAAGCCAGTCCATTTCGTTTCACATAAGAGGGGTTAGAATAAACATAAGAGTAAGCAGAGAAATTCTTCAAGGACTTATGGACATAATAATTTGAAGAATAATGCACATATCCATAATCCTTAGATCTTCCCTGCGAAACAGACGGGTTAGTACGATGATGTTCATTTGAGTTTGATCCTTTTGAGGAATTTGATCCATGTGAGGAGTTTGGTCCGTATGAGGACTTGGATCCATATGAAGAAGTTGGTCCATATGAAGAATTTGATCTGGGGTTCCCATTCTTCACAGGTGGCGTCATGATGACATTCACCTGAAGATTTTCAAGGCATCTTTTGGGAACCCAGATTTTCTTCATAGGGGGACCGTTCCTGCAGTTAGTGCCAACATATCTAGCAAATACTTCACCATTCTGATTTTTGAACAGTTTGTAGTTGGAGTCAAATGACTCATCATCAGAATGAGGAGATTCACATGCATATCCAGATAGGTTAGATGGATCAACTGGAGGTCCCTTTGCAGCAACCCATGTAGTTTTGGGGTACTACTCGGGCTTCCAATATGTTCCATCAGCATTGAGTTTCCTCTCAAAGGCAATACCCTCTTTCCTAGGGTTCCTGTTGAGGATCTGCTTTTTAAGCACATCACAAAGAGTCTGATGCCCTTTGAGGCTTTTGTACATGCCTATCATGTACAATTCCTTCAGCCCTGCATCGTCAATGATACTAGCAATGTCCTCAGATGAGGAATTAGTGATAGAAGAGGCATGTGAAGAATTTGAAACATTAGCAGCATTTGAACATTCAGGTGGAGAATTAGCAGATTCACGTTCAATGCATTTCAAACAAGGAGGAACAAATTCTTCCTGAGAAGCGCTGATTTGTTGAGCAAGTAACAAATCACGCTCCTTCTGAAGATCTTCATAACTCACTCTTAGCTTCTCAAGGTCTTGCTTGCTTTGAAGAAATTCATAAGAAAGCTTCTCATGATCAGATAAGAGAGTGTTATGTTGATCTTGAAGGGTGTCATACTTAGTATGAAGTCTCTGAAGACTTTCAGCCAAAGCTTTTGACTGATCCATTTCTTCACCCAACATATCATCGCTCTTGTTTAGCATATAGTGAACTTTTTCCAAAGCTCTTTGTTGTTTAGTGGCAAGGGAAGCAAGTTTGACATAGCTGGGTCCAAATTCATCACCAAATTCATCATCACTAGACTCAGATAGGTAGCATTCAGTTACCTCAGCATCTTTTGCCATAAGGCATGATGCAGAAGATGATGATTCTGGTTCGAATGTCATCGCTTTGAGAGATTCCTTGAAGTCCTCAAACCAAGGATCATGACAGGTTCGATGACCTTCATAGACCTTAGAGAGACGGTCCCAGATGAGCTTCGCATGATCGAGATGCATGATATTCCTGAACTGATTTTGTGACAGACTGGAGCAAATGACATCCTTCGCCGTGAGGTTGAGAAGAGTGTACTTGCGAATGTCATCAGCTTCTGCCATCTTGCACAGATCGGTCAAACCAATCTCAGTGACTGTCCACAACTCGCTGTTCATCGCCATGAGGCGTTTCTTCATCATGGCCTTCCACTTGGGATACTCGTGACCGTCAAAGATGGGGCATATCACTTTCGTCATACCTGCGGTCGACATAACTAAAACTCCAGGTGGTTAAACCAAAATCACACAGAAAAAGGGAGTACCTTGCTCTGATACCAATTGAAAGTGCGTTATATCGACTAGAGGGGGGGTGAATAGGCGATTTTTATGAAATTCTTCACTGAGGAATTTGCTGGTGAGGAAATTCCTTAGCGAAGAACTACTAGCAGCGGAATGAGTACTCAAAAGTAAACATAACAGAATACAAGCATAGTCATCATGATGAAATGAAGACAGGCACAGAGTACAGGAAGCGTAAGCACAGGATAACACAGGATGAAGACAAACAGACTGAAGAAATTGAACTGAGGAAATTGAGAAAGTCTTCAGTCAAAGTCTTCAAATACAGATATGAACAATCACACAACACAGTTATGAGGAAATGAAAGAGTTGAGGAAATAGAGCTAGTAAGCTTGGTGAAGACAATGATTTGGTAGACCAGTTCCAACTACTGTCTCAGTTGTATGTCTGGTTGGAGCGGCTGAGTATTTAAACTCGAGGACACACAGTCTCGGACACCCAGTCCTGAACACGCAGCTCAAGACACCCAGTCCTCACCGTATTCTCCTTGAGCTAAGGTCACACAGACCTCGCCCAATCACTCCTGGTAAGTCTTCAGGCAACTTCCAAACCTTCACAAACTTGGTCACTCGGCGATCCACAATTCCTCTTGGATGCTCTAGACCATGACGCCTAACCGTCTGGAAGAAGCACAGTCTTCAAAGGTAACAAGCGTCGGATCCACACAGGATCAATCTCTTCAGTGATGCTCAATCACTTGGGGTTTGTAGGTGTTTGGGTTTTGGGTTTTTCCTCACTTGATGATTTTCGCTCAAAGTCCTCAAAGGATGGGTTGCTCTCAAATGACAAGTGTCAGTTTCTCTCGGAGCAACCAACCAGCTAGTGGTTGTAGGGGGCGGCTATTTATAGCCTAGGGAGCAGCCCGACATGATAAGACATAAATGCCCTTCAATGATGTGACCGTTAGATGGATAGATATTTTGGGACAGGTGGCGCATAGCACAGTAACGGTCGGAAATTTGAGTATCATATTCCTCAGGGCTGTCATGTTCCTCACTGTGTAGGCAATCTGCACTGGCGAATTCCTAACTCCTCAGTCAGAACAAATTCCTTAGAGACCAGAAGAACTTCGTTGCTGTCACTGAAGAATATGACTGGTCTGTATGAGATTTCCAATGGCTTCACTCGGAGGGATTGGTAGGTGTAGGATTTTGAGTTGAGCATCACATGGAAATTTCCTCGACCCCCTTTAACAGTACGGTGTTTCCTATGACTCAAGAAAGAGAAAATGAACTATGAAAACAAAAGTCTTCACGCATCATGTTCCTCGAATGAATACCAAGTCTTCAAGGTCACACCAATTTCTTCACTTTCAAAGTCTTCAGAAAGTCTTCAGAAATCCAAAGTCTTCAGTCGAAGAACTTCATTTTTAGGGGTCGACTTTTTCTGTAAATATCAAACTCCTCATAGACTTATAGACCTGTGTACACTCACAAACGCTTTAGTCCCTTAACCTATAAGTCTTCTATACACCAAAATCACTAAGGGGCACTAGATGCACTTACATAACTGACAATGGTACTAATCTGTCCAAAGGCGCTATAGAGGAGTTCTATCAACGTGAGCACATCCGGCTTGATGTTTCATCAGTAGCTCATCCCCAATCCAATGGTCAAGCGGAAAGATCTAATCAGGAAATCTTGAAAGGCATCAAGCCCTGGCTTCTGGTCCCTTTACAATGGACACCGGGTTGTTGGGTGGAGGAGTTACCCTCTTTGATATGGAGCATCAATACTACTCCTAACAGGTCTACGGGTTATACACCTTTTTTCATGGTTTACGGAGCAGAGGCGGTTCTACCTAGTGACATCCGTCATGACTCGCCCCGCGTGGTGGCTTACGTTGAAGCTAATAACGAGCAAGCCCGTCAGGATGCACTTGACCTATTAGATGAAAATCGTGACTTGGCAGCAGCCCGATCGGCGATTTACCAACAGGATTTACGTCGTTATCACAGCCACCGGGTTAAGTCCAGAACCTTTCAAGAATGTGACTTGGGGGTTGGTAGAGTATATAATTCATGAAAGCCGGGGAATGTACCTCATATTTTTGCTGAATCTGTTTGACCATCTCAATTTCTGAGTCTCGATTGGAGTGTGCATGACTGAGATAACCAGATAGCACATCAGTTATACTCAAATGAGCATAGTGAGAAACGTCAAACCTCACTTTCTATCTCTCCATGACTTATTGCTTGGCACAGCGTTTTGCTAGCACAGTTGGATTCCCCGGCTCAACGAATCTGGAACCAGTAATCAAAATATCATCGCCATGGGTCTCTGGCGGCTTAACGGAGCTTTCCGGTTCAACAGTTGAGGGATCACAAGTGGTTTTGTCAACAGACAATTTAGGTAAAACCAGATGAATGTTGACAACAGGATCTTCCGGTGCTTCAGACTGTTCTGGTATAAGAGGCGGCTGCTCGGATTCAGCAGTTTTTGGATCCTCAGCCGGTTTTGATGCCTTTGTTTTTAGGCTTTTCTTGGCCGCTATAAGAAAATTTGTGATGAGTCAGCATGGTGACAAAGATATAAAGGAACAGAAAGAGAGGTAGTTATCTTTACCCAGGGGCAGTCTTGGAAGCCGGTAGTTGAGTCTATGGAGAATCACCAGAAGAATGAGAGACCTCCTGCAAAAGTGCAATCACAGTTAAGAAAACAATGAAATAATTCATTGGTAAGGACAAAGGTAAAAAATAAAAGGAACCTCATTTTGGCATTTCCAAGGAGTCTTTGGTAATCCGGAGGGTAAATTGTCGTCTCTGCCGGTTCGGGTCTGGCAGTGGCTCTCATGTTGCTGTCGTTTCAAAAGAAAATGAGGATCTAAATAAGCCAAGGGGTGTGAAAACCTTACTTTCCGGATTACCCGCCGAGGTTTCTGTCTTGGTAAAGGTTCTGAGTCAGAGGAAATAATAGTTACCTCGTCTTTGACTGCATGGCTTGTTCTCGTGTCACCCTGATAATAGTCAGTGTCAATAAGGTTGTTAAAAAACTGGCCAAGAGAGTCAAGAGCTACCTCTGACTCAGAGGTGTCGTCCAACTTGAGTAAATCAGAGGCGGTTTGTTTCTTCCTAGATTTTTTGTTGGTCTTCTTGGCGGCTATCATAGCAGCTTTAGCTTTTTTGGCAGCCTCGTGGTCATATTTGGCTTTCCAAAAATCAGATTTGGCCTAGGAAAGGATAACATGTTGAAATCTGTTCGAATACTTAACTGCCGAGGGAAAAGAAGTTAAAATGATTTACATCTGGAGCCGGGTTAAGCTTGCAGAAAGGATTTAAACCCACAACGCTGCAATCTTCATATTTGCTGTTAACAAGAGTGCTTGCCATTTCAACGATGGCCTCTTCGGTTAGACGTAGAGGACTATGGCGCAGAGGGCCATCTATTCCTTTGGTGTAATTACACATCAAGCCGGGTCGACGGCTTAGAGGGATGATCCGCCATGCGACCCAGCAGCGGACTAAGTCAACACCAGTTAAGCCGTTTCCTAGCAAAGCTTGAACCTTTTTGATCTCTGGCCTAAGTTTCTTGCACTCGGCGGCAGTGAGTTTATCAGGGAGTTGGTAGGTGGTGTCAAGACGCTCAGCATGGTAACCCGGCATCGGTTTTTCATCAGATGGTGAGGAGTCCTGGCAATAGAACCATGTTTGATTCCAGTCCTTGGGATGGCTCGGTAAGACTATTAGAGGGAAGATGGCATCTCGTCGGCGCTGAATTGAGATCCCGCCAAGTTCCAAGCTGGGACCGTTGGTGTATTCATTCTGGCGGTTCAAATAAAAGTATTCTCTGAAGAACTCAACAGTGGGTTCTTCTTGCAGATAAACTTCACGGAAAACTTGAAAGTTACACATGTTAGATATGGAATTGGGTCCAATATCCTGTGGATGAAGCTTGAAGAAATGCAGGATATCTCTAAAGAATTTTGAGCCGGGCAACGAAAAGCCCCGGTTCATATGGTCGGTGAAGACAATAATCTCGCCGTCCTTTGGTTGCGGTCTTTCTTCAGCCGGGTCAGGAGGACGATAAGACATGACATTTGTTTTAGGTAAATACCCAATGGTGACAAAATCTCTGAAAGTGCTCTCGATGACTATGGAAGGGACTAAGTTGCAAGTTGTCATCGTCTTTGGCGGCATGGTGAAAGGGTAATCTAAAAGAAAACAATTCACCGGCTTAAATTAGTTGGTGGGATTGAAAGTTAACGTTTACAGTGCACGTTTATCACGGTGGCTTAAACAAGGGCTAATGATATATGGATAAGCCAGCTAAACCGGCGGTGTAAGCCACCATGATTAGAGGCATTCAAGATCTACCAAGGCTGTAATTTACTAAGTGTCAGGACAAACAAGTTTTGCAGATTGAGGGTGTAAATTTGGATCTACCATTTTCAAAAAAAGGGGAAGATAAATTCATCTGCAAAATAATGGAGGAAGAATAGAGGAGCCCTAGAAGCAATCTGTCGCGGTAGGGATATGTTCTAATATTTCAACAGGTGCGGAAACTGCAGTCGCACAAAATTTCGTGGCTTTTTGGGTCTAATCTATGGATCTAAAACAAAGGGAAAGAAGGGCAGTGACGAACATCCATGAACTCCGACGAACACTGACAAAACCCTAGTGGCAGATCTACGACCAGGAAAAAGAAGCTTACCAAGATCGTCAGGGCAGTAGAATGGCGCCGCAAGTTTCTGGTCTATTCAGGGCGATGCAGCGGCCGGAGTTGAGGCTGGAGACAGGAGCTCCGCGGCGGCGAAGCTTGAGCGGGTCAGTGCGTCGCAAGTAAGGAGAAGGAAGGAGAAGGAGAAGACCGAAGGGCAGTGTGCAGTCCTATTTATGGGGAAACAGGCAACTAGGCAGGTGCGAAAAACGAGGAGGTCGAACAATGGTTATCCAGCTAGATGGACGCCTCGATTTTTGGAAAGGCATTAAGGCAAAGATCCGTTGAAGATGACATCGTTGCAGTTTTCTGAAATTTTTAGAGATGACGTCATGGCAGGTTATAAGGTTTTCACAACAGATGAGAAAGGATTTTTTCTAAGTCTTGAAGATTGACATGAACAAGTTCAAATCAACCTGGGGCCTAATGTTGGGGATATAACTATTAGGCATGACCCGCCTAGGAGGGGTCGGGTCATCCCTACGATGATTCACCATAATGAAGCCCGAGATTGTAAGGCGGTTCACAGATAGGCTTAGTAGAAGGCCCAGACCCGAAGGCAGCTCAAGGCCTGTAGAGATAAACCGTCGTATGTACATGACTTGTATTGTAAGGTAGGAATAGTTAGAGACCGAGCCGGACAATGTTTGTGAGCCGGCCGGGACTCTATGAGCCGCCGGGCGTCAGCCTCTGTATATAAAGGGACGACCCGGGCGGCGGTTCAGGACAAGTAACTACAGATCGAAAGCTAGGTCAAGCGGATTCGCTCCCTAGCAATCGAAACATAAGCAATACCACCTCAAACTGGATTAGGCCTTTACCTTCACCGCAAGGGGCCGAACCAGTATAAACCCTCATGTCCTTTGTCCTGTTTTAACCCCTTTAAGCTTCCTAGTTGCGATGGCTCCATGCTTAAGTCCTTTCACTAGGACATCTGCCGTGACAGTTCCACGACAAGACCGATTTTGGTAATAAGCAAAACAGAGAGTTGGTCAAGCAAACTCGGTGGGACCGAAATTATTGCAATAGGTAATAGAGAGTTTGCAAGCCCATCTCGGTGAGACCGAGATCCCATCGGTGAGACCGAATTGATTAGGGTTTGTGGCAGTGGCTATGTCAAGTGAACTCGGTGGCGCTGGATGGAAAATTTCGGTGGGGCTGAGTTTGACTTTTTGGTTTGGGACATATGTGGATATGGGAAAGTGGTTGAGGGTTTTGGAGCATATCACTAAGCATTTGAGCAAGCAAGCCATTAAGCAACACCTTATCCCATTTAAATAGTATTGGCTTTCCTATGGACACAATGTGATCTTGGATCACTAAAAGTAAAATGTAGAGTCTTGAGCTTTTGAGCTTGAGCCAATCATTTTTCGTTAGCATCTTGAAATGGTTCCATATCCTCTTCTCCACGCCACTCCATTTGTTAAACTTGTCTTAAATATACTAGATGAAAACATTAGTCCAACAAGAGATATGTTGACATTAATTACCAAAACCACCCAGGGACACTACAAAAAAAGACACATCTGTGACATTTTGGGCCGAACAATTTTTTTTTTGTCATACTTATGACACTTCTATGACAATAGTTGTGACAAAACACGGTATCATCATAGATGTGGTGGGGTCCTACTTCTATGACAAAAAATCATGACAGGAAATGGGATTTTCGTCCTAGGCGGGCCGAAGACGCAGCTGCATGACATTCTTTGGGCCGTCCATGACGGAAAAAACCGTGGTAGAAGTGAGGGCGAGGAAAATATCGGGGTGTTCTTGGTTACGGTGGGTGGTCGGGGCCGAGCGATGCGTGTTTCTCTCATACACGCACGCGCGTGGGTGCGAGGCGTTGGGCTCTAACTGAACCTGAGCGCTTGCACTGCAGGCTACGCGTTACTGAACCCGAGCAGTCGATCGGTGGGTGTTAACTGAACCCAATCGAGTGATTCCTTCGCTACTGCTGCTAACTGAAGCCGATCGATGCTGCCTCTGGATGAACAGTGAGCGTTGCTAGGGGGTTTGGATGAACAGTTCCCGGTGGGGGTGGATGAACAGGACCCCGTGGTGTTGCCTCTGGATAAACAGTGAGCGTTGCTGGGGGGTTTAGATGAACAGTTCCCGGTGGGGATGGATGAACAGGACCCCGTGGTGTTGCCTCTAGATGAACAGGACCCCGATCGATCGAGCCGGTTGGGGATGGATGAACAGGACCCCCATGGAGGGCTGGATGAACAGGACCACCCCGTGGAGGGTGGGATGAACAGTAGACGATGGAGGGCTGGATGAACAGTAGACCGTGGAGGGGTGGTTGAACAGGAGCCCGTGGAGAGGGCTGGTTGAACAGTAGCCGGTGGAGTAGCGCGCGGTGGAGGCTGGATGAACAATCATAGGTGGGGGCTAGAGGAGGTCGACGGTGGATGAACAGTATCCCGTGGAGGCTGGAGGGGGTCGACGGTGGAGATGAACAGTATCTCGTGGAGTCCCATTTTGCGGTACGCCACACCCCTCCCGATGAACAGGACCCCCGTTTCGACCGTAGCGTTCCAACACAAGTCCGTTTCCTCCGTTTTGCGGTACGCCACACCCCTCCCGATCAATAGGACCCCTGTTTCGACCGTAGGAGGTCCGTTTCCTCCATTTTGCGGTACGCCAAACCCCTCCCGATGAACATGATCCCGTTTCGAACATGGCCGGTCGAAGACAAGGCCGTTTCCTCCGTTTTGCGGTACGCGAGGCCTCGTTTCCATCGGTTGTTCCATCCAAGCCCTCCCGATGAACACGACGACGCATTCCGTTCCAACCCAGCCGGTTGGCTCCCCATGAACACGACGACGATGTTTCTCTGTTCCGACCCAGCCATGTACACGAGCCCTGGCTGTACGTATGCGTGAGTAGGTGTTCGAGACACTGCCCGTGTGTACGCACGTGGCCGTATTTTCTTTCTTGCACACTGGCCGCTGTACATACGTGTACATGCTATGTGCGCGCCTCTACTACGACACATGCACGCCTCTACATCGACCAATATGTACGTACACGTTCGCGACCAGAATGACAACGCTACGTACGCTTCGACCAGGTGGGTCCCGACTGTCAGGCACTTCCTTGCGTGCGAAGATGTAGCTGGTGGGTCCTAGCAGTCAGGGGGCGAATCGTTTTTTTTTTGCCCAGACGCACTTCCTTATGTGCGAAGATGTAGCTGGTGGGTCCCAGCAGTCAGGGGGAAACATTTTTTTTTGCAAAATACAGTGGCCCGTCCGGTGGGTCCCCGCTGTCAGGTGGAGGAATAATTTTTTTGCGTGTAACAAGGAGGTGCTTCCTTGCTGCGGCCGTCGACCCAGCTGTCAGCCTCTCCACGTACAGTCCACGTCCGATGGAAGCCGTTCCTTGACCACGTTGACCACTCCGCGCTGAGAGCACCAGGGCAGTGGACAATGGCGAGGCCTAGGAAGGGGACGATGCGTAGCCGGGGAAGACGCGGCAGTGGATGCCCACGTGTAGAGGAGTATGAGGGTTCACTGGTTCGCTGGTGTGAGGCTGCCATCGCCGCAGAATAACATGGGGTGTGGGTGAGTAGAGGGATGGCCTGGCCAGCGGTGGGAGTAGTAGGGGGCGGTGAGGCCTCCGCCGCATCGCAGCCGGCCACGGGAGGCAGGAGCACGAGGCACGACCGATGCTGGTTTGGCCGGCTGGAGCAAGAAGACCAGAGGTTGAAGAAGCACTACGGCCGTTGGATGGACATCATACGGTCACTGGAGTTAGAATCATGCATATTGACTAAGTTGACAAAGCCCTCCGTCCCCGTCAACTTAGTAGGCCCACAAGTCAGCCTGCAACTATACTGGGTCCCAGCTAGTGTTACGTCTTGAGCTTGCGTTGGTTTTCCCCGAAGAGGAAGGGATGATGCAGCAGAGTAGCGTAAGTATTTCCCTCAGTTTTTGAGAACCAAGGTATCAATCCAGTAGGAGGCCACGCTCAAGTCCCTCGTACCTGCACAAAACGATAGCTACTCGCAACCAACGCGATTAGGGGTTGTCAATCCCTTCACGGTCACTTACGAGAGTGAGATCTGATAGATATAATATTTTTGGTATTTTTGGTATAAAGATGCAAAGTAAAAAGTAAAAGCAAAGTAAAAAAGCAAAGCAAAATTAAAGTGATGAAGATTGATATGAAGAGAATACACCCGGGGGCCATAGGTTTCACTAGTGGCTTCTCTCAAGAGCATAAGTATTCTACGGTGGGTGAACAAATTAGTATTGAGCAATTGACAGAATTGAGCATAGTTATGAGAATATCTAGGCATGATCATGTATATAGGCATCGTGTCCATGACAAGTAGATCGAAATGATTCTGCATCTACTACTATTACTCCACTCATTGACCGCTATCCAGCATGCATCTAGAGTATTAAGTTAAAAACAGAGTAACGCCTTAAGCAAGATGACATGATGTAGAGAGATAAATTCATGCAATATGAAATAAACCCCATCTTGTTATCCTCGATGGCAACGATACAATACGTGCCTTGCTGCCCCTTCTGTCACTGGGTAAGGACACCGCAAGATCAAACCCAAAGCTAAGCACTTCTCCCATGGCAAGAACTACCAATCTAGTTGGCCAAACCAAACGGATAATTCGAAGAGACTTGCAAAGATAACCAATCATACATAAAAGAATTCAGAGAAGATTCAAATATTATTCATAGATAGACTTGATCATAAACCCACAATTCATCGGTCTCAACAAACACACCGCAAAAAGAAGATTACATTGAATAGATCTCCACAAGAGAGGGGGAGAACTTTGTATTGAGATTCAAAGAGAGAGAAGAAGCCATCTAGCTACTAACTATGGACCCGAAGGTCTGAGGTAAACTACTCACACTTCATCGAAGAGGCTATGATGATGTAGAATCCCTCTGTGATGACGGCCCTCTTCCGGCGGGGCTCCGGAACAGGCCCCAAGATGGGATCTCATGGATACAGAAAGTTGCGGCGGTGGAATTAGGTTGTTGGCTCCTGTTATGACCGTTTGGGGTTACGTGTGTATATATAGGAGGAAGAAGTACGCCGTAGGAGCAACGAGGGGCCCACGAGGTAGGGGGCACGCCCTAGGGGGGGCGCCCCCCACCCTCGTGACCACCTCTTTTGTTCCTTGGAGCAGGGTCCAAGTCTCCTGGATCACGTTCGGTGAGAAAATCACGTTCCCAAAGATTTTATTCCGTTTGGACTCTGTTTGATATTCCGTTTCTTCGAAACACTGAAATAGGCAAAAAACAGCAATTCTGGGCTGGCCCTCCGGTTAATAGGTTAGTCCCAAAAATAATATAAAAGTGGAAAATAAAGCCCAATATAGTCCAAAACAGTAGATAATATAGCATGGAGCAATAAAAAAATTATAGATACGTTGGAGACGTATCAGGCATCCCCAAGCTTAATTCCTGCTCGTCCTCGAGTAGGTAAATGATAAAAAGAGAATTTTTGATGCGGAGTGCTACTTGGCATAATTTCAATGCAAATCTTCTTAATCGTGGTATGAATATTCAGATTAGAAAGATTCAAGACAAAAGTTTATATTGAAATAAAAAATAATAATACTTCATGCATACTAACAAAGCAATTATGTCTTCTCAAAATAACATTGCCAAAGAAAGTTATCCCTACAAAATCATATAGTATGGCTATGCTCCATCTTCACCACACAAAGTATTTGAATCATGCACAACCCTGATGACAAGCCAAGCAATTGTTTCATACTCTAACTTTTTCAAAACTTTTTCAATCTTCACGGAATGCATGAGCGTGAGCCATGGATATAGCACTATAGGTGGAATAGAATGGTGGTTGTGGAGAAGACAAAAAGGAGGGGAAGATAGTCTCACATCAACTAGGCGTATCAACGGGCTATGGAGATGCCCATCAATAGATATCAATGTGAGTGAGTAGGGATTGACATGCAACGGATGCACTAGAGCTATAAATGTATGAAAGCTCAACAAAAGAAACTAGTGGGTGTGCATCCAACTTGCTTGCTCACGAAGACCTAGGGTAATTTGAGGAAGCCCATCATTGGAATATACAAGCCAAGTTCTATAATGTAAAATTCCCACTAGTATATGAGTGACAACATATGAGACTCTCTATATGAAGAACATGGTGCTACTTTGAAGCACAATATATGAGACACGCTATATCATGGTGCTACTTTGAAGCACAAGTGTGGTAAAAGGATAGTAGCATTGCCCCTTTTTTTGGGCCTTCTTTTTTTATTTGGCCTTTTTTTATTGGGACAATGCTCTATTGAATGATGATCATCACACTTTTATTTATTTACAACTCAATGATTACAACTCGATTCTAAAACAAAGTATGACTCTATATGGATGCCTCCGGCGGTGTACCGGGATATGCAATGAATCAAGAGTGACAAGTATGAAGAAATTATGAACGGTGACTTTGCCACAAATACTATGTCAACTACATGATCATGCTAAGCAATATGACATGAACTAGATGGTGGAAAGTTGCATGGCAATATATCTCGGAATGGCTATGGAAATGCCATAATAGGTAGGTATGGTGGCTGTTTTGAGGAAGGTATATGGTAGGTGTATGATACCGGCGAAAGGTGCGCGGTATTAGAGAGGCTAGCAAAGGTGGAAGGGTGAGAGTGCGTATAATCCATGGACTCAACATTAGTCATAAAGAACTCATATACTTATTGCAAAAGTCTAGAAGTTATCAAAGCAAAGTATTACACGCATGCTCCTAGGGGGATAGATTGGTAGGAAAAGACCATCGCTTGTCCCCGGCCGCCACTCATAAGGAAGACAAACAATAAATAAATCATGCTCCGACTTCGTTACATAATGGTTCACCATACGTGCATGCTACGGGAATCACAAACCTTAACACAAGTATTCTTTAAATTCACAACTACTCATCTAGCATGACTTTAATATTATCACCTCCATATCTCAAAACAATTATCATGCTTCAATCTTTTCTTAGTATTCAACACACTCAAAAGAAAGTTTCACAAATCTTGAATACCAAGCATATTATTATTAAGAAAATTACCATGCTATTAAGAGACTCTCAAAATAATTTAAGTGAATCATGAGAGATCAATAGTTTCTTTAAAACAAATGCACCACCGTGCTCTAAAAGATCTAAGTGAAGCACATAGAGCAAAATTATAACACTCAAAAGATATAAGTGAAGCACATAGAGCAAAATTATCTAGCTCAAAAGATATAAGTGAAGCACATAGAGAAAAACTACTTAGCTCAAAAATATATAAGTGAAGCACATAGAGCAAAATTATCTAGCTCAAAAGATATAGGTGAAGCACATAGAGTATTCTTTCAAATTTTAATTCATGTATGGCTCTCTCAAAATGTGTGTATAGCAAGGATGATTGTGGCATACTAAGACACAAAGACACAAATAATACAAGACGCTCCAAGCAAAACACATATCATGTTGGTGAATAAAAATATAGCTCCAAGTAAATTACCGATGGAAGTGGACGAAAGAGGGGATGCCTTCCGGGGCATCCCCAAGCTTTGACTTCTTTGTGTCCTTGTATTATATTGGGGGTTCCATGTGCATCCCCAAGCTTAGGCTCTTGCCACTCATTGTTCCATGATCCATCAAAGGAATTCACCGAAAACTTGAAAACTTCACGACACAAAACTCAAAATAGAAAACTCGTGAGCTCCGTTAGCGAAAGAAAACAAATGACCACCTCAAGGTACCGTAATGAACTCATTCTTTATTTATATTGGTGTTAAACCTACTGTATTCCAACTTCTCTATGGATTATAAACTATTTTACTAGCCATAGATTCATCAAAATAAGCAAACAACACACGAAAAACAGAATCTGTCAAAAACAGAATAGTCTGTAGTAATCTGTAGCTAGCGCAAGATCTGGAGCCCCAAAAATTCTAAAATAAATTTCTGGACGTGAGGAATTTATCTATTAATCATTTTCAAAAATAATTAACTGAATATCACTCTTCAAATAAAAATGACAGCAGTTATCGTGAGCACTAAAGTTTCTGTTTTTTTACAGCAAGTTCAACAAGACTTTCCCCAAGTCTTCCCAACGGTTCTACTTGGCACAAACACTAATTAAACACAAAAAACACAACCAAAACAGAGGCTAAATAATTTATTTATTACTAAGCAGGAGCAAAAAGCAAGGAATAAAAATAAAATTGGGTTGCCTCCCAACAAGCGCTATCGTTTAACGCCCCTAGCTAGGCATAAAAGCGAGGATAGATCTAGGTATTTCCATAATAGTAAGATAGATTATTAAAACTCATTTCATATTCTCTATGTTCGGCAGCAAGCTTTCTTTGAGGCAAGCAAAATTAATCAAAATGACTAAATTTAATGGGACAAAAGTCCCCAAGATCAACCTTGGGAGGTATAGGTTCCTCCTTTGGTCCTTCGTAGTGCACAACCAATTCATCATTATAAGCATTCTTTTGACAGAACTTTGTAAGCCTTTATTCAAGAGAATATCCTAGATCATTATTTCGAATAGCCAAATCATCATTAAGTTCAGAAATTCTATCAACTAAAACATTGGTAGGAACCCTTCTTCTAA
The DNA here is from genome assembly GCF_018294505.1 of Triticum aestivum. Taxonomy (NCBI): domain Eukaryota; kingdom Viridiplantae; phylum Streptophyta; class Magnoliopsida; order Poales; family Poaceae; genus Triticum; species Triticum aestivum. The sequence continues at coordinate 665,946,095 of NC_057806.1, forward strand.
GATTTTCATTAAAAGCAACATAATCTAGAGATTGAAAACACATTATTTCTTCTTGATCAAAGAGGATAGTTTCTACGGGAGGACGGCAAGCGTACACCCTATAATGCGCAAAGATTTCTTTGGCTTCTCTTATTATGAATCTAAACTCATGATCCAAAAAGATAGTAGCGACACGCTTAACAGAAGAATGCTCAATATTATAAAATTCCAGAAAAATCCTTTGTATGGAAGGATGCATGTGCATAAATTGTCTTTCAAGTTGAACTACAAGCATGGCAATAGCGCCCGCAAGACTACTAGTTCTGTGAAGGATAGAACTACCCATAGAAGGTAAAGAACCGACACAAGTAAAGAAATCTTGAATAACTCCTTTTCCAATAATATTACCACTACCAACACGGAATTTTTTTTGTATGAAAGATGGTAGGTTCTTTAGTAGGAGCATCAGAATTTTCCATGATATTGTTATCATCCATATTGGCGATAACTTCCCCAATTTCAGACATAACGACAAGCGAGCAAACTAACACATGAGCAAACAAGAGGCAAATAGAGAGGGAGGATAGAGAGAGAGAGAGAGGACGAATAAAACGGCAAGGGTGAATTGGGGGGAGAGGAAAACGAGAGGCAAATGGAAAATAATGTAATGCGAGAGATAGGGATTGTGATGGGTACTAGGTATCTTGACTTTTTGCGTAGACTCCCCGGCAACGACGCCAGAAATTCTTCTTGCTACGTCTTGAGCTTGTGTTGGTTTTCCCTGAAGAGGAAGGGATGATGCAGCAGAGTAGCGTAAGTATTTCCCTCAGTTTTTGAGAACCAAGGTATCAATCCAGTAGGAGGCCACGCTCAAGTCCCTCGTACCTGCACAAAACGATAGCTACTCGCAACCAACGCGATTAGGGGTTGTCAATCCCTTCACGGTCACTTACGAGAGTGAGATCTGATAGATATAATATTTTTGGTATTTTTGGTATAAAGATGCAAAGTAAAAAGTAAAAGCAAAGTAAAAAAGCAAAGCAAGATTAAAGTGATTGAGATTGATATGATGAGAATAGACCCGGGGGCCATAGGTTTCACTAGTGGCTTCTCTCAAGAGCATAAGTATTCTACGGTGGGTGAACAAATTACCGTTGAGCAATTGACAGAATTGAGCATAGTTATGAGAATATCTAGGCATGATCATGTATATAGGCATCACATTCACGACAAGTAGATTGAAACGATTTTGCATCTACTACTATTACTCCACTCATCGACCGCTATCCAGCATGCATCTAGAGTATTAAGTTAAATACAGAGTAACACCTTAAGCAAGATGACATGATGTACAGAGATAAATTCATGCAATATGAAATAAACCCCATCTTTTTATCCTCAATGGCAACGATACAATACGTGCCTTGCTGCCCCTTTTGTCACTAGGTAAGGACACCGCAAGATCGAACCCAAAGCTAAGCACTTCTCCCATGGCAAGAACTACCAATCTAGTTGGCCAAACCAAATGGATAATTCGAAGAGACTTGCAAAGATAACCAATCATACATAAAACAATTCAGAGAAGATTCAAATATTATTCATAGATAGACTTGATCATAAACCCATAATTCATTGGTCTCAATAAACACACCGCAAAAAGAAGATTATATCGAATAGATCTCCACAAGAGAGGGGGAGAACTTTGTATTGAGATTCAAAGAGATAGAAGAAGACATCTAGCTACTAACTATGGACCCGAAGGTCTGAGGTAAACTACTCACACTTCATCAAAGAGGCTATGATGATGTAGAAGCCCTCCGTGATGACGGCCCTCTTCCGGCGGAGCTCCGGAACCGGACCCAAGATGGGATCTCATGGATACAGAAAGTTGCGGCGGTGGGATTAGGTTTTTGGCTCCTGTTCTGATCATTTGGGGGTACGTGTGTATATATAGGAGGAAGAAGTACGCCGGAGGAGCAACGAGGGGCCCACGAGGTAGGGGGCGCGCCCTAGGGGGGCCCACCCTCGTGACCTCCTCTTTTGTTCCTTGGAGCAGGGTCCAAGTCTCCTGGATCACGTTCGGTGAGAAAATCACGTCCCCGAAGATTTTATTCCATTTGGACTCCGTTTGATATTCCGTTTCATCGGAACACTGAAATAGGCAAAAAAAACAACAATTCTGGGTTGGGCCTCCGGTTAATAGGTTAGTCCCAAAAATAATATAAAAGTGGAAAATAAAGCCCAATATAGTCCAAAACAGTAGATAATATAGCATGGAGCAATCAAAATTTATAGATATGTTGGAGACGTATCAGCTAGCAGGGGCAGTATTCATTTTTTGTGCGTAATAAGGAGGCACTTCCTTGCGTGCGAAGATATAGCTGGTGGGTCAAAGTTGTCAGTGGCGGTAACGTTTTTTTCACGAAATACAGAGGCCCTTTCGGTGGGTCCTAGATGTCAGGTGGAGGAATCATTATTTTGCGCGTAATAAGGAGGCATTTCCTTGCGTGCGGCCGTGTACCCAGCTGTCAGCCTCTCCATGTACAATCCACTTCAGATGTTTGTCGGTCGTTGACCAGGCCGCGCCGATAGCACCAGGACGGTGGACGACGGCGAGGCCTAGGAAGGGAATGACACGGAGGCAGGGAAGACTCGGCAGTTGTTTCCCATGCGGAGGGGAGTACGACTATACGAGCGTTTACTGGTTCATCTGCCGTAGCCGGAGAATAACAGCAGGTGTGGGTGAGTAGAGGGATGGCTAGGCCAGCGATGAGAGTACGATTGGGCGGTGAGGCCTGCGCGGTAGCATATCCGTCCGCGGGGAAGAGGGAGCAGGCAGTCCCGCCGGCGCTTGTTTGAGCGGCTGGAGCAGGAAGAGCAGAGATTGAAGAAGCACGACGGCCGTTGGATGGACATCCAACAATCATTGCTTGTGCGTCAAACTTTTTTAGGAAAGCCTCAAATCTGTGGAAAACATCATACAGCCCATCTGCCATTATTTCTAATAATTTATAGCTCATTTGCTAATTCTTAAAGTTTTTTTGGAGCCCATATTCTTTTTGTTAGCGTTACAGCCCATATTGTGGCCACGGTTAAAAAATTATATTAAATTTTGCATATTTCGGTGCGGTCCGAACTGTTTTTAATCCCGAAATTTCGAGTCACATTCAAACTGATTTTAAAAATAAATGTATATCAATATAAAATCCAACAAATTGTCCACGCATAAAAATCAATGCAATTTAAAATCTCAAAAAAAAGAAATTTGAAACTAATTGCTGGTTTGACGTGTTTTAAAAAACTAGATGGTACCCCGCGCGTTGCTGCGGGAACTTGTAGCCATGGATGCAAATGATAATAAATAAATCAAATAACTTTGTTTACAAAGTAGATACTCCCTTCCCTTATACAAGGCCACAAACTCAAATTACAGGTACCTAGGTAAAACTTAATGACTACTATGCAAACCAAATTTTCTTCTTGTTAATTGGGATCATTAATATGCCTACATGCATGAAAGGAAGGAATAAGAAGGAAGTAGCACAGTATCATTATGACTATATGCATGCAAGTATTAAACAAGTTGCTAATACGAGAAAACATCATTAATTTTTTCCTCGGTTACTGTTAGTGGCCTTGTATAGATGCACACTAGTAGAAAAAGGGTCAAACGTGAAGCACATTAGTGCCGGTTTGTATTTGAGCCGGAACTAATGTATACATTAGTGCCGGTTCCAATGGCTAGCCGGGCCGCTTTCATTAGTACCGGTTCGTGGCGAACCTTTAGCATCGGTTCATGCCACGAACCGGTACTAATGAGAGTGGTGGCAGGATGTTGTCAGACTGGGGCCCCTCCAGCCCCTTTAGTACCGGTTCTTGGCACGAACCGGTACTAAAGGTCGTCCTACATAAACCCTTCGTCCACCCGAGCTCGCTCTGTTCTTCCCCTTTCCCCTCTCCTCTCTGTTCTTCCCCTCTTCCTCTCGAGCTCATCACACATTTTGCCCAAAATTTGTCAAGATTTGAAGGCCCCCATCCATTCAAATGATCACAAAGGTTAGCAACTTTGTCATTTCATCTCTCATTGCTAGATTAGCTCTTGCAATGCTTTATATAGTGATTAATTTGTGAGTTTAGTAATTTGGGAGGATATATATATGTGTGTTAGTATTTGATTTATATGCAATTTGAGGTCAAAAATAACACTTAGTTTGCATATGTAGGTGTGGTTTACTTAGTGCCTTCTAAATCTCCGTCGTAACCACCGTCGATCGCCCGCACCGTCCCGTCGCCGGCACCACCTTGTGGTGAGCCTCTTGTTCATGAAATTTTATATAAAAATTGATGTTTGTGTGATTTGGATATATAGTTACTCGTATAATTATCTTACCCATACGTTGTTTGTTATACATATAGTGCCATGGTTTTGATATCCGTCCCCGTCGGCCCTCGTCCTTGTTATGATTCGGATGTGGTATATATATTCTCTTTTAAAACTAGTTGCATTTCGTGTTTATGACAAATTATGCCCATCAAGTTGACATAGAAATTTTTTCTAGGAGGTATGTGAACCGGAAATTCCAACCGACCCTATTGTCGAGAGGTTAAATTTAGTTGAAAGAGAAAACGAGTACTTGAAAGAAAAATTGAAAAGAATTGAGGGGGAGAAGATGGAATTGGAGTTGCATGTTGCCGATGTCGTCGATGATCACAAGATCAAGATGGAGAAAATGCGCTTGAAGATTAGAAAGATTAGAAAATATGCCATCGATAGTGAGGCTTGGTATCATTATGCTGTTGGATCCATTGTTACCTTAGTTGCGATCTTGATCGTATTTGTTGTTGCATTTAAATGCTTTAGCTAGAGAGTTATTTGTTTGTTGCATTTAAGTGTTGTATGAACTTTATGTATGAACTTGTATTAATTTGGTCTATTCGGTGTTGTGTAATGAAGATGAGCCGGCAATGGATGTACGATGACCGATGCTCTCCCCAGTTCGTTGAGGGCGTGCATACTTTTCTGCTTGCGGCTGAGGCAAACAAGCGGGCGGATGGTTTTATGCCTTGTCCATGTGCTCGCTGTAAGAATGGTCACAATTACTCTACGTCAAGAACCATTCACGTCCACCTGTTTAAGTCCGGTTTCATGCCCCACTATAATGTTTGGACCAAGCACGGAGAAAGAGGGGTTATGATGGAAGACAATGAAGAAGAAGAGGACGACGACAGCTATCCTGGCCATGGGTTCCCTGAATACGATGATACAACAATGGGGGAAGAAGCTGAGCCGGTAATGCGGGAAGAAGCTGAGCCGGCAATGCGGGAAGAAGCTGAAGAAGAGGCATCAGATGAGCCCGTTGATGATCTAGGTCGGGCCATTGCCGATGCAAAGAGAAACTGCGCAAGTGATTTGGAGAAGAAGAAGTTGCAGCGCATGTTAGAGGATCACAAAAAATTGTTGTACCCGAATTGCGTAGGTGACAAGAAAAAGCTGGGCACCACACTGGAATTGCTGCAATGGAAGGCAGAGAATGGTGTATCTGACAAGGGATTTGGAAAGTTGCTGGTAATGATAAAGGATATGCTTCCAAAGGACAACGAATTGCCCGAGAGTACGTACGAAGCAAAGAAGGCTGTCTGCCCTCTAGGGTTAGAGGTGCAGAAGATACATGCATGCCCTAATGATTGCATCCTCTACCGCGGTGAGTACGAGGATTTGAACGCTTGCCCGGTATGTGGTGCATTGCGCTATAAGATCAGCCGCGATGACCCTGGTGATGTCGAGGGCGAGCGCCCCAGGAAGAAGATTCCTGCCAAGGTGATGTGGTATGCTCCTATAATACCACGGTTGAAACGTTTGTTCCAAAACAAAGAGCATGCCAAGGCGATGCGATGGCACAGAGAAGACCGTAAGAAAGACGGAAAGTTGAGAGTACCCGCTGACGGGTCGCAGTGGAGAAAAATCGAAAGAAAGTACGGGAAGGAGTTTGCAGATGACGCAAGGAGCGTATGGTTTGGTCTAAGCGCAGATGGCATTAATCCTTTTGGGGAGCAGAGCAGCAACCATAGCACCTGGCCTGTGACTCTATGTTTGTATAACCTTCCTCCTTGGTTGTGCATGAAGCGGAAGTTCATTATGATGCCAGTGCTCATCCAAGGCCCTAAGCAACCCGGCAACGACATTGATGTGTACCTAAGGCCATTAGTTGAAGAACTCTTACAACTGTGGAATGGAACAGGTGTACGTGCGTGGGATGAGCACATGGGGGAAGAATTTGACCTAAAGGCGTTGCTGTTCGTGACCATCAATGATTGGCCTGCTCTCAGTAACCTTTCAGGACAGACAAACAAGGGATACCGCGCATGCACGCACTGTTTGGACGATACCGACAGTATATATTTGGCTAATTGTAAGAAGAATGTGTACCTGGGACATCGTCGATTTCTTCCGAGCAGGCATCCCGTAAGAAAGAAAGGCAAGCATTTCAAAGGTGAGGCGGATCACCGGACGAAGCCTCGCCACCGTACTGGTGCTGATGTACATGATATGGTCAAGGATTTGAAGGTGGTCTTTGGAAAGGGTCCTGGTGGACAACCTGTTCCGAATGACGCTGACGGACGCGCACCCATGTGGAAGAAGAAATCTATATTTTGGGACCTGCCCTATTGGAAAGACCTAGAGGTCCGCTCCGCAATCGACGTGATGCACGTGACGAAGAATCTTTGTGTGACCCTGCTTGGCTTCTTGGGCGTGTATGGGAAGACAAAAGATACACCTGAGGCACGAGAGGACCAGCAACGTATGCACGGAAAAGACGGCATACATCAGGGTCATGCAAGCTACGCTCTTACCAAAGAAGAGAAGGAAATCTTCTTTGAATGCCTGCTCAGTATTAAGGTACCGTCTGGCTTCTCGTCGAATATAAAGGGAATAATAAACATGGCAGAGAAAAAATTCCAGAACCTAAAGTCTCATGACTGCCACGTGATTATGACGCAACTGCTTCCGGTTGCATTGAGGGGGCTTCTACCGGAAAACGTTCGATTAGCCATTGTGAAGCTATGTGCATTTCTCAATGCAATCTCTCAGAAGGTAATCGATCCAGAAATCATACCAAGGTTAGAGAATGATTTGGTGCAATGTCTTGTCAGTTTCGAGTTGGTGTTCCCACCATCCTTCTTCAACATCATGACGCACGTCCTAGTTCACCTATGCGAAGAGATTAACGTTTTGGGTCCTGTATTTCTACACAATATGTTCCCCTTTGAGAGGTTCATGGGAGTCTTAAAGAAATATGTTCATAACCGTGCTAGGCCAGAAGGAAGCATCTCCAAGGGCCGTCAAAATGAGGAGGTCATTGAGTTTTGTATTGACTTTATTCCTGACCTTAAGCCGATTGGTGTTCCTGAATCGCGGCATAAGGGCAGACTGGATGGAAAAGGCACGCTAGGAGGGGAACAAATAATATGTATGGACGGACATTCTCTCACTGAAGCACACTACACAGTTCTACAGAATTCCGCCTTGGTGGCTCCGTATATGGATGAACACAAGAATTTGCTACGCTCCAAACACCCGGAGCGGTCTGATGACTGGATTACACGTGAACAAACCAGGAGTTTCGCCAGCTGGTTGCAGACACGTACCATGCATGACACCTCTATTGAAGATGACCTGTACTTGCTGTCCCAGTTACCATCTTCGAATATAATGACTTTCAAAGGGTACGAGATAAATGGTAATACATTTTACACGATCGCCCAAGATAAGAAGAGCACCAACCAAAACAGTGGTGTCCGCTTTGATGCAGAAACCAAGACGGGAAAGGAAACATATTATGGTTATATACAGGACATATGGGAACTTGACTATCGACGTGGTTTGAAGGTCCCTTTGTTTCGGTGCAAATGGGTCAATATGACACGAGGCGGGGTAACGGAAGACCCGCAGTACGGAATGACAACAGTGGATCTCAACAATCTTGCGTATGCAGACGAACCATTCGTCCTAGCCAATGATGTGGCACAGGTTTTCTATGTGAAGGACATGTCTACCAAGCCAAGAAAAAGAAAAGATAAGGAAGCGAATGCATCGTACGATGAGCCAAAGCGGCACATAGTTCTTTCTGGGAAGAGAAACATCGTGGGAGTGGATGACAAGACAGACAAGTCAGAAGATTATGAAAAGTTTGATGAAATTGCTCCATTCACAGTGAATATTGACCCGAGCATCCCGTTAAATGATGAAGATTTTCCATGGTTACGGCGCAAAGGGACACACGCGAAGAAAAAGTTTCACACCCAAAGATCTGGGATGTGATCGGCTTCACTATCATCACTTTCTTCTGTGTTTCACACCCAGAAGGGAATCTCTGTAATAGTTAGGGTAGTTAATTATGTGTTTTGGCATTTGAAACGCGAAGAAATTTTATGTGCAAACAAATTCTTTCATGCCTTTACTGATTTTTAAAGTTAAGTTATTCACAAACTAGTGATTCACACTAATTTCAAATAATTCAAAATTTAAACTATTCAAATTTGAAAACTACGGGCACTAACAGAAAGTTTGTAATTTTTTGTACCTAAAGCAAAAATATTCACAAAGAAACTCTAAATACACAAAAAAACAACTCAAAAATAAATAAAGCAAAAAAATAAAAAAGCCCGCCTACTAGGCCAAAGCGGCCGGCATACGACTAGAAACCCAACCTGTTGTTGGGCCAGGATGCAGGCCCGCAAAGGCCCAGTAGGCCAACAGGGCAGCACAGAACATGTAGGCCCAGTAGGCCTGCTTTGGAGAGGAGCTCGAGAGAGCTACCGCACGGGGGTTTATAAACCAGTGCGGTCGCCCCTCGGCTAGCGAGGTGGGACTAAACTTGCCGCACCGCACCTGCGCCAGTGCACCCCCTTTAGTACCGGGTCGTGGCACCAACCGGTACTAAAGGGGGGCCTTTAGTACCGGTTGGAGCCACCACCCGGTACTAAAGGGGGTCGCTTCCCGCCGCTTGGCCTGGCCAAAACAGGCCTTTAGTACCGGTTGGTGGCTCCAACCGGTACTAAAGTCCCCTCCTATATAAACAACACTTACGAAAATTTCAGTTTCTCATCTGCTTCTTCTCCTGTGCACCGTCGCCCGCCGCACCCCCTGTACGTCTCCATCCCTCGTCGCCGCCCCCATCGCCGCCCCGTCCCCGTCGTCGCCGCCCCGTCGTCCCCGTCCCCGTCGTCCCCGTCGTCACCGCCGCCCCGTCCCGGCCCGTCCCGCGTCATCCCCGTCCCCGTCGTCGCCGCCCCGTACGTCCCCGTCGTCGTCGCCGCCCCGGCCCGTACGTCCCCGTCCCCGTCATCGCCGCCCCGTCCCTGTCCCCGTCGTTGTCATCCCCGTCGTCGCCACGCCCGTCGTCGTCCCCGTCACCGCCCCCCGTCGCCTCTCGCCTCGCCGGTGAGCGCGCACACACGCACGCATACATTTTTTGTTTTTTAGTTATACAAATAGTTAGAAATTTTTCTGTTTTTTAGAAATTGTTAGAAATGTTAGAATTGTTAGAATAGTTAGAAATGTTAGAATTGTTAGAATAGTTAGAAATGTTAGAATTGTTAGAAATTTTTCTGTTTTTTAGTTATAGAAATAGTTATAAAAAAGTTAGAATTGTTAGAAATTTTTCTGTTTTTTAGAAATTGTTAGAAATTTTTCTGTTTTTTAGAAATAGTTAGAAATGTTAGAATTGTTAGAATAGTTAGAAATGTTAGAATTGTTAGAAATTTTTCTGTTTTTTAGTTATAGAAATAGTTATAAAAAAGTTAGAATTGTTAGAAATTTTTCTGTTTTTTAGTTATAGAAATAGTTATAAAAAAGTTAGAAATTTTTCTTTTTTTAGTTCTAGAAATATTAGAAATGTTATAGAAATGTTAGTTATATAGAAATGTTAGAAATTTTAGTTATCAAAATCCAATCATTAAAAAATGTTACTTTTTGCGGGCATATAGCTAGTATTTGTTCTCGACGATGCCCGGCCCGCATCCTCGCCGTCGACCCGTCCGCGACGACGTCCGACTGACCCATGTCCGGGACTGGGCTCCGCCGGGCTGGCACTGGGAGGTGCTGCCTGGAGGGGCGCGCCGCTTGATGAGGAACCCGGCCCCGGGTCCCGTCGTCGACCCTGATCTCATTTGGTGGCGTTCGCGTGGGCCAGTTTCGGTGCGGAGGGAGCCGGCCCCGCCGGAGGTGGTACGTCGCCGTGTCAGGGAGGAGGACGAGCACGTCCATCGCTACATGGTTGCGTTAGAGGGCGGCAGGTTCTCCAATACCTGGCAGTTTCTTCAGGGATCTCACTTCAGCTATGATCCTGTGAGGGTTCCTTCTCTTTGGGTGTCCACCGCCCGCGCCGCAGGAACCGCGAGTGTCCTAGATTCTTCTGTAGTATTCGATCTTTATTAGCTACCTAGCCAGTGATGTACTCGATATATAATATTCAAGACGATGTATTCGAGATTATATATTATTCGAGACGATGTATTCGAGATTATATCTATTATTCGAGACGATGTATTCGAGATTATATCTATTATTCGAGACGATGTATTCGAGATTATATCTATTATTCGAGACGATGTATTCGAGATTATATCTATTATTCGAGACGATGTAATTTGAATACTAAATTGTTTTATATTTCTTTTGGCATAGTTAAATAAAAGCTATGGCGGACAATACCAACAGAGAGGGAGAACAGACCATGTTCGATATAATACGCGGGCCAGATGATGATCAGAATGAAGAAGATTATGACGGCTCCGAATTTCTAAACAACACCGGAGAGGGTGATATGATATTCGATCGCGACGACCGAATTGATGAAGTCATGAACTACGATTATGACAACACCGGAGAGGTATATATATTTATATAAGCAGGCATCTGGTGATCATCACATGTTTTAAATGAGTTGAAGATATATTAACGAATCGATCTTTCTTCTTTCAGCCATCCGGATCGAGCAAATCTTCAGGCAACAGGACGAAACGAGGCCCGAACAAAAAGTTGAAGGAGGGCGTAAAGTATAATATCGAGGCAATCAAACCTAATGGCGAACCATTAGCGCCTAAGAAGATTGCGGACAAGTTCGTTCGTCAGTGCGCAGTTCTTGTGAAGGACCAACTCCCGATCTCCCTTCAAGAATGGAGAGAGCCAGCAAAGCCACGTCCAGATCTTACTTTTGTCGACGACAGACAAAAAAGTCTGCTTTGGGATACTCTCATGGAACATTTCACCCTACCAGATCATTTCACAGAAGCAGATGTGCAGAAAGTCAAGGACGCTGCTCTTAGGAAGATGGCGGTTGCATTCAAGAACCACAAGAATCGTGAATGGGACAAGTACGTCAAGGGAGGAAGGAAGACTCCAGTATTCGAGGGAACACTAGAGAATCAAAGTGCTCATTGGGACGATTTCGTGAAATTCAAGGATTCAGAATTATCTAAGGAACGGTCAAGAATAAACAAGGCCAATGCCGCAAAAAAGGATAAGTTCCATAAGCTGGGGCCAGGTGGCTATGCGGTGGGAATGCCTAAGTGGGATAAGTCTGAGAAAGAGATGCTGGATGCAAGTGTCACTCCAGAAACATTGAGCTGGCCCCCCAGGTGCAGGACTTGGTTCTATGCGCATGGGGGGAGTTGGACCCGAAGACAGGCAAAGTTTCCAAGAAGGCATGTCTGGACGGAGCCGAAGATAAGCTACTTGTTGCAATAGAAGAGGCTCGATCCGGGTTGTTCGAGCCCAACAGAGAGAACGACGAGCTTACGCGTGCCCTGGGAAATCCTGAACACCCGGGAAGAACACGAGGCATGGGCGCTATTCCGTGGTATGAGGGGTTTTCGGACTGGAACGCCGACTACAGAACCCGTGCGAGAAAGAAGATTGCGGAGGAGAAGAAGAGGAAGATGGAGGAGGAGCAGAGGAAGCTCGACTATGAACGCCTTCAAGGCCTAGAATCAGCGCACGCGGACTTGGCAATCAAATTCCAGCGGCAGCAGGAGCAGATCGACTCACTTAGCCAGCAAAGGGGGTCTCAGCAGCTGCAGCAGCTAGCGGATGATCCAGCATTGGATACCACCGCCCCATCCATGCCGAGAAGCAGCATGGGTTCCGCCCCGTTTGACGCAATGCTGGATAGATACCCCGTGGATGATATCAGCGGAGAACACTAACTGGAGCTACACTTCAAAATTAAGAACATATCCTTGAAGGTGGCGGACGGCGTTGCTTATACAAATTCCCCCGATGCAACCTTCCATTGCAACCCGATTCCAGCAGGCTATGCTCGTGTCGTGGTTGATGAGGTGGTGGACCAATATTCGGGGCTAGAGCTTGACATTCCTGGAGGTGACGAGGAGCACACACTCGGAGATGCCAAACATCGTATCATCCTATGGAGAAAGGATTGCATCATCTTTCGAAGGCCACCGACACCGCGTCACCCGACTCCTCGTCGAAGTCCGCCACCGAGTCAGCAGACTCCCGCTCCTCCAAGTCCACCAACGCGTGAGGCCACTCCTCCTCCTCCAAGTCCGGCAAAGTGTCAGGCCACTCCTCCTCCAAGTCCGACACAGCGTCAGACGTCCACTCCTCCTCCAAGTCCGGCACAACCTCAGGCCACTGCAAGTCCGGCACAGCTTCAGGCCACTCCTCCTCGTCCAACTCAGCCCCGTCAGCCGTCTCCGCCGCCTCAGCAATCGCAGAAGAGACACCCCGCAGCTATGGTGCGTAGCGGTATGAGTCGAGGTCATAGTACAGGAAGTACAGGCGGAGGCAAGCGATATAAATATGGTCCAAACCTCACTACTCCTCTTCCTGAGAGGGCTTACGACAGGACCGAGGAGCAAACACATGCCATAGTGCGGGCAGAAGTCGACCCCCATTTTGGACCAAAACTGCCACAGCCGCCAAGGGAGAAAGTGCCTGTGGAAGTAGTTGACCACTTCATTCGTATGCCTCAACCACCAGCTCCTAAGCCTGTTGACACAGACTATGAGCGCCACATCAGGAAGTTACATCGACAACGTCTACAGAAGAAGGCCAGCTCAAGCTCGAGCAAACAACAAGCAGCTGTCAAAAAATGCGGGAAAATTGTTGCCCAGCTGGGAGAACAGGCGGCGCAATCGACCCCCCCCCCCCGCTTGTTGTGCCGCGAACAACACGTGATAGTACGCGCGCCCAATATTATTGTGGGCAAATAGTTTATGTTCCCGAGGTGGGCGATGTGGTAATAACCCAGGAGCATATAATGCAGGCTGAAACTCTCAACATCACTGTTGGACAACTCCTCGATATCGAGGACATGCCTGTGCTTACAGAGGAGGAAATAAAACGGTAATATGCCCGGGGCCAACCTTTGGTCAAGCCAGAAGAGGTCAAGAAGCTCCCAACGAGAATGTATGAATTGCATCAATGGTACATGGACATTACCAAGAGATCCGATCGAGAGTCCCTCATGGTGCAAGTCAAGAAGGATCATTACTACCATGAGAATGCTGTGACCGTTGAGTATTCTGAACTGTTTCAGTTATACAATCAAGACGCACTCGACAAATCTATCGTCAGTTGCTATTGTCTGTAAGTGATTTCTTTCTGTAATTTAAGTCTCAAGCTAGCTGTAGTGATCCTTTTGATCAATCATTACCTGTAATTATCCTCACTATATTCTTTTCTATGGTATTATGCAGGATGAAGATGTATGAAATGAGAAAAGGTGGACGCTATGGCATTGGGTTCATTGACCCAAACACCGTTAATGAATACACATGGAAAATAAACAAGCATTATGAAAAGCAGGTAGAGGACAGCATGCTAGAGTTCTTGAAGCGCCTCAAATACAATGAAGATATACTACTTCCTTACAACTTCCAGTGAGTCACACTTTCTTGTACTACAAATTCTCTGTTTTTGCCTACTAGCTAGCTACATGTTTTTGCTTACATATGCCTGCTTAATTAAGACATGCAAACGTGTGTGCATGCAGATTTCACTGGATCTTGTGTATCATTAAAGTTGACGCCGGAACAGTTCAAATACTGGACTCACTACTCAAAGCAAATAGTGACTATAACATCTTGTTTGGGATAGTCAACAGGTAATTTCAATCATTATTAACTATATATCTCGGCCTATTTAGTTCGTCATTTCTTGATATGAACTATTTAATAACCCCTTTATTCATTTTCTTTGTCGGCGGGTAGGGCTTGGGCAAGGTTCATCAGCATCACGGAAGGCGAATGGAAACGACAACTAAAATGGTTTCGACCCAAGGTAAGTAATTAAGTAGTACTAGCTAGCTAGCTAGCTGCCATCTCTTTAATTATCATGCTTGATTAATTATTATCTGATCAAATTAAATTCCATTCTTGTAATAAAGGCCCTGAAGTAGGCGCAGGGGACTGATCTGTGTGCATTCTGCGTTTGCGAGAACATTCGCATGATGGCGTCCGAAAGGAGCAGATCTCAAAGACAGGAATGGGTACGCTTGTCAGAACACTATTCACAATTTTTACACCATTATCGATATCTAGTCACACAACTAATACACATGCATATTGATCTCCTTCTTAACCGTTCAAAGAGGTGTGGGACAAGCTCCTAGAAACGGAGCACGTAGAAGCACTTCAAGAGGAAATAGCGGGATTTTTGCTCGACCAGGTCATAAATCCGAAGGGAGAATACTATTACCCGCTACCGCCCCCATCGACCAGGTCATGAACCACTTCCAATTGTCATCGTGCTCTGAAGGCACCAATTAGGCTAATGCCACTGGCTTCGAAGGCAACATGCATATGTAGGAGAAATTGTATATAGCTATACATGTGTGTATGTGTGAATTAATATGGTGGTTTGTGAGACATTGATGATATATATATGATTGGTTCTACTAGAAATTCTATATATATATATATATGCATAACGTGTACAATGTGTAGTATTGTAAAATACCAGCAAACGAAAAAGAATTAAAATGGAAAACACAAAATTAAATGAAAAAGAAATCATAAAACCAAAAAAACCCCAAACATTTTAGTACCGGTTGGTGTTACCAACCGGTACTAAAGGGCTCCCGGCCCCCGGAGCTGGCTCGTGCCACATGGTTGCCCTTTAGCACCGGTTCATGCTGAACCGGTACTAAAGGGGGGGACCTTTAGTGACCACACTTTAGTGCCGGTTATGGAACCGGCACTAAAGGGCCTTACGAACCGGTGCTATTGCCGAGTTCTGCACTAGTGGCAAAATGTATTTTTCATAGTGACGTTGTATAAGGGAATGGAGGGAGTATATGATTATAAGATGAAAATATCTCAATAGCCAGTGGACACAATAGTTGGAATATAATTATAAAGGTAACAAAATGTGAATTATGTGAGCTAGTTAAATGTTAATGTATAAAAACATGGTAAGAATGGTGATTCTAAAATGGAGACGATGGAAGGCAACAACCATGTTAGAACACATTGCTTGCCCAAGATATAATGGATTGAACCTATTAAAATGAACAAAACAGGAATACGACCAAATGCAAAGGATAATAGGAAAAATTATACCGAAGCATGGTAGTGCTCTTAGTCCTTCACTCCGTGGTTCTTCTATTTGCTATCTCCACTCCATCTAATATTCATGTGTGTGTTACCTAAAGGGATGTAAAAGAAGGCAAGGCAATATCTAGCATGCAAAGAGGAGTTTCAGATTAGCCCATAGAAACCTGGTCCGTGATAAAAAAAGATGAAAATAAACAACCTGCATGTAATAAAGGTCACCTATGCGTTTCAAAAAAAAGTAAAATTCATCTTGTTGTGATTAGAAACATCCCAAGCTCGTTTCATTACTAACCTCGGCAAGCTACAGATTGGTGTCTGTATAACTGCAGTATAGTTTACATTCTAAAACACAACATAAGATCATCCATGTTTGAAATTTTCTAAATGCGATAAGTGGACTAAGCTGATCATTGAAGAGCAAATATATCTCACCTTCCATTTGATCGTAGAACCAGCCAATTGAAGCTGACTTTACTGAGTAATTGACACCAAAATTGGCTAAAAAACCGTGAACGAAATTACATAACAGCAAGGCAAAAAGTTAGAGGCTAACATAATCAAGAAACAATATAGTAATAGTTATGCCAAAAAATTGTATTGGGTTGGGACATACAGCAAAGCAAACTCACCAGGGAATGAATGAATAATCAGGCATGCATGGATAAACATGACCATTGTTGCTTCAGGGAGAATCAATTTTAACCCCCCCAGCTCACGCGCCTTTCATCTTAAGCCCCTCTGTTCGTTTGCCTTTCTCTCAAGCCCCCGACGTGGCCTAATTTTGGCTCGCTTGCCCCTCGAGCGCTGTTATCTATTCATTTAGCGCATAAGGAAAGAATCTGGACTTAACAAGTTTGGAAATGCCAAATCTGCCCTCATCCAGTTTTCCTCAAACGCACGAGACAAAGGCCCGAGGCCTGGCCCGTTCTTCGTTCTATCTCCCCTCCCCGACTTGACCTAGCCGCGAGCCGCCAATCGCCAGAGCCGCTGCGCTCGCTGTCCGCCGCCCTGCTCCGCCGTGTTCCCCCCATCCGCCGCCTCCCATCGCTGGCCCAAGGTAAGGCAACCTCTTCCCCTTTGTATTTTTCACAGATTTTGTGCTCTTCTTCTGGTACAGTTTCTAAATCGTGGAACCCTAGGTTTTGTGTGTGATTTGCATGGGATTTGAGTGGGAGGGCTGGATTGACTAAGGGGTGTGATGGATCTGAAAAGGTAACATCATATTCCCCTGTTCTAATTGATGTATGCATGAGTTTTGGTGTGTGCATTTTCTGATTTTTTCTGTCTATATTGAATAGGATCGATGCAATGTCTGTGCATGATTCTAACCAATCCAGTGTGATAAACCTAACCAACGGGGCGATCTCAGGCAATGAAGTAGAAAATGGTAGTGCTACTATTGATTGGTCAAGCTTTGTGATTGAACCAAAAAACGATGGGGATGAAAAACCACCGGACGAGAAAGCCATGTTTGCTCTGTTTGGTTTAAAAACAGAGCCGGATGAGAGAGCAACTAAGCTTCCTACTCCTGATGTGGAGTCTGACTTACATGATATCAAAGATGCAGATATTGTTGTTGATGATAAGGCTCCAGAGGAGCCACTTATTGCCTGGGATGAACGAAACCCAGCCATGGATATAGGGACACCTTATCCTAACATGGTTGAATTTAGAAAGGCTTTAAAACAGTGGGTTGTCAATGGAGAGTTTGAATATGGCACCAAAAAAATGAGCCGGGGAGGTTTCGGGCTTTTTGCAAAGGTCAATCCATAATAGGTGAACCTTGCAAATGGGCTATAACTGCTAGTTGGCGAAGGGATGAAAATTGTGTGATGGTAACTGCCTTTTTGTGCTTTATATGTTTCTTGCTTCATTTTTTTGTCATAGTAATAACCTTCAGATCTGTACCATTTTTTTGTTGTAGGTTGTGAAGCACCAAATGGAGCATATTTGTAGTTCAACGAGTGGAAAAGTGACAAGAATGACATCTCAATCATGGGTTGCCGACAAGGCAGTAGCTATGTTGAAGAAGGATCCAACCGTTGGTGCTGTGAAGATACTTAAAGACTTGCAAGATGAGCATCATGTCACACTTAACTATCACACAGTGTGGAAAGGCAAACAAAAGGCAGCAGACGGCTTATATGGGAGTTGGGAAGAAAGTTTCAGGATGTTGTACAAGTACAAGGCTGAAATAGAATTGAGGTCTCCGGGGAGTATTGTTGATATTGATACGACCACACATGAAGGTGAAGTGCATTTCAGCAAGCTATTTATCGCTTTCAAGCCTTGCATAGATGGTTTTGTGAATGGATGTAGGCCATATATTAGCATAGATTCAACTCATTTAAATAGAAAGTGGAATGGTTAGCTAGCTGTAGTCACTGCATTGGATGGTCACAATTGGATATTCCCGGTGGCGTATGGCTTTATTGAGTCTGAAAATGGAGATAATTGGGCTTGGTTCATGAATCAAGTGAAGAAGGCAATAGGGGACCCTCCGGTATTGGCTGTTTGTACTGATGCTTGCAAGGGTCTTGAAAATGCTGTTAAGAAGGTTTTTCCACAAGATGAGCAGTGAGAGTGCTTTAGGCATATGTGGCATAATTTTCAGAAATATTTTCATGGTGATGTGTTTGGAAGGTTGTGGCCTGCTGCTAGGGCATATAGGCCGGAAGAATATCAACATCACATGTCAAAGGTATTTGATGCATCTGAGAAAGTATATCATTACCTTAGGGATTACCATAATCTATTATGGATGAGGTGTATGTTCAACCCTGCCATCAAGTGTGACTTCATAAATAACAATCTCGCCGAGTGCTTCAACGCTTGGGTGCGAGATATCAAGGACTTGCCGATTGTTCAGCTAGCTGACAAGATTAGAGAGATGATTATGGAACTATTTAGAAAAAGAAGAATGATTGGAGAAAGATTTACAGGGATAATACTTCCATTTGTCATACACCAACTAAATGCAAAGACTCGAGGACTAGGTCATCTCAAGGCTAAAGCATCAGCTGATTGGAGTGGGGAAGTGAAAAATGCTAACAAAGAGGATGAAAGACATGTGGTCAAAACTCTCACACATGAGTGTACATGTCTGCAATGGCAGCACACGGGCAAGCCTTGCGACCATGCACTAGCCTTCATAAATGTCTTGCAAGCTCGCAACTTTGTTAACATGGAGGACTATGTACATGAGTACTACTCAGTTAGCAGATTTAGGGCAGCATATGAAGGTGTAATTGAGCCCCTTACGGACAAGAATTAATGGCCACACGTGGACACAGGCTTTGTGTTGCATCCACCAATTCCAATAGGCAAGAAGAAAGGTGCTGGAAGAACAAGAAAACAGAGGATAAAGAGTTGGTGGGAAGGTGGATCAAGGAAAGGATCCTTGAACAAATGCAAAAAATGTGGGGAGATAGGACATAGAGAAGCTGGTTGTCCTCAAAATGGAACAAAGAAAAGGTACATAGTAGTACTTGTTGCTGTTTTCTATCTATAATACCATGGTTCTTTTACATGAAAATAGTTATAATTGCTTCTTTTTTAGGAAAAGTAGGGGGGAAAAGAATCCATCTCCATGGTTTGATGTTTCCGTTAGCAATGCCGTTCCATCTACACCAACCAAGAGCAAGAATGATGCCACTTGTAGCAGTCCTGGAGCTGTCACAAGAAGCCAAGCTGCAGCTCAAGCTAGTCCTGGACCTGTCACAAGGAGCCAAGCTGCTACCCCACCACCAAAACCTCCAGCAAAAGGAAAGAAGAAGAAAATGACACCTAAGAGGAAGAAATTAAGCGACCTCTGAGCTTGTTTGTGGCTGTGATGAACTTGGATGTTAGTGGAGACTCACTTTTATTATTGTGTATGTGAGATGCAAACTCACTTTTATTTGATCTGTAAGTGAGGTAGAGACTCACTTTTATTTCCTATGTATGTGAGGTAAAGACTCACTTATTTTGCTGTCATGAAGTCCTGTAGAACATGGCTGAATTATTCTCTATGCTATCATTGAATCATTGTGACCCTATATTATTTCCAGTCTGTTTGTGTGGAAGCCTATTGATTACAGCAAAATCATGTCAATTTTTTTTCTGAAACATAGCACACAGCTTTAGAAAATCATGCCATTTCTTATTTGGCCAAAATATTTTGTGGAGCATGTTTGAAAATTTGGACAAGGTACAGAGATGTGCCTTTCAAATAGAGGGGTACTTTTGTCTATTCCTATTTCTATATGTTAGTTATATACTAACAAAGTTGTTAACAATGCCAAAGGGGGGTACCAGCAACAAGTAGACAGAACTGGGGGGGTTCAGAGAAAGGCAAACGAATAGAGGGGCTTAAGATCAAAGGCACGCGAGCTGGGGGGTTAAAATCGATTCTCCCGTTGCTTCACACTCGGCTGATTTCTAAAATAACAATATATGGGCTGCAGTGGTTGGCACCTTAAGTAAATTGGCACATGATGTCCGACCAGTTTGCTTGCTCAAGACATAATGGATTGAAGCAAATAGGAGTATCTTAATTAGCAAATCATCCAAACAATTTGTAGAGGAGAAGAATCTTTTGCTCCACACAAATATATTGTTCATGTCTAATTGAATTTGTGAGTTCACATCTCACATAAGCACACTAAAATAAACTACTTGTGAGATAACTTCTTATATGAGAAACATACTGGATAAAGAGCACTTGTGAGTTCACATTCATAATAGTAGTAATCTACTCTCTCTGTACCATAATATTTGTCTTTTGAGCAGCTCAATTTGAGCTGCTAAAAGACAAATATTACGGTACAGAGGTAGTAGAAAATACTACGGACCAAGAGAGGATGCCGAAGCCGAGTGGCGAGGGTGGCCTGGGGCATGGCGCGATGGCAGCCACTGGCGGGCTGGAGTCACATAGATGCGGACGTGATCAGCGACCAGTGGCTGAGGCGGGGGGTGCTGGCAGGGGCCTTGCCCCCCCCCCCCCCCATGCTCTCATAAACACAACTATATGTGCTTCAAATCCTTCATTTGTCCAGCAAAATTAGCTAGATTTAGGTGATTTGGCCCCCTCTAACATCATATGACATGTTTGGCTCCTTCTATATTGAGTTTCTGGCTCCGCCACTGTCAGCGACGATGATCTAGCAGGTAACGACAGCGTATGGTGACCTGGCGATCGGCGGCGCACAAGGTACCGATCAGATCTATTCAACGTTAGTTGCAGAATTACCCTGGAGACCATGGTGCCCATACTCCGCTGTCCGTACTCCGCCGTCGACCAAAGCGAGAACTCCGGCAGCTTCATGTCACTGCTCAGAAGATGCTTGTATATATATGCTGATAGGACCAGCAGTGTGGTGGCATCGATTTGGTCAGGCCGTCACTGTAACTGTCTTCTCCATAAGGAAATAACAGAGGACAGTACATCTCATATGTGAGCATTAATCACTCGTAGTTCAGCTAAGAGAAGCAGGGGAGGCATCGGCCTGTAACCAAACCGATAAAGGCAGGCATCACCATCCTCAACAACAACATAGATTCGGAGGCTTGCTCCCTCGCCAGTCGCCGCCTCAGCAAGTCCCCGCCGTCCACCTGTAGTAGGCTACTCTATCAGCCCAAATGCTTGACAATACTCACCTTGCTGTTGGCGAGCAGAATATGATAAAATCGAACGGAGATTTCGTAGATGTTCTGATTTGGTGGAACGATCTGATTCCGACTAAAATTAGTGACTGAAAGTTAAGCCTCACCGCATCTATTTGCCACCTCTCTCTGGCTTGACCCCCTCACAACACGCTCCCTACTCTCTTCCGCCGAGACAACCGCCACCACACTCAACCATGGACCGGCATGCTCCTGTCTTCTCTCTCCCCACAACCGTTGTGGATCGGCGAGCCTAGGAGGTCACTGTAGCGACCCGGATTTGGTAGAATCCAAGTCTTTCTGCTTACTGTGCTATCCCTGGATCATAGCTAGCATACACAGTAACAAAAATGAATATCAGTAAGACATACATGATTCTACTACAACGGTAGATCCAGATATATATATATATATATATCATACCTTAGGCACAGCTCAAGCTGGCAGATAATACAGCGAAATTATACGTAGTCACTAAGTTAGGCTCCATCAACGCCACTGGGCTCGTTGAGTGTAGACCATAACCCTATCGTCTCTTAATCTGTCAAGATCTGCACATGACAGGTGCAGGTGAGTACGTGGAATGTACTCGCAAGTTGTAAAGGAAAGTTTAACAGAATATATATGCAGGGTAAGTATTGTGGAGGTTTCATTTGCGTAAAGCCAATTTTCTCCTATACTAAATTTTATACGGAAATGTTAACACCCACACGTGTGGGCGTTTGCACATCGCCCACACGCCTCCATCACCACTCATTTTGCCACGTATGAATAGATGACATCAGCAGAATTTTTTTTAGTTTTCGGCTTAAAAATGTTGTATCTCCTAAATAAAAAAGCGAACTAAAAATCCGTTTTCACCATTAAATCCGTCTCGACGAGATCTTCAAAACTAGACCCCATGTTGATATGTTTCGATGAATGTTTTTTTTTGCCAGAAGTTGCCACAATGTTTACACTGCAGTTGCCATAGGGCTTAAACTAAAGTTGCCATGTGGCAATTTTAGTTTGTAGATCATGGCAATTTTAGTATTTTGATGATGGCAACTCCAGTACTTTGACCATGAAAATTATTTTTTGTATGAACCATGGCAATTTTACGTGCATGTATCATGGCAATTTTAGTTTATGGTTCATGGCAAGTCTAGTTTCTTAATTCCCCGTTTTATAAATGTCAAAATTTACTTTTAAATGTAGAAGAAAATAGCTGAAACATATCATGGCAACTTCGGTGTAAACATCATGGCAATTCATATGCAATAGACATGGCAACTTTTAATCCAAAAAAAATTTCATCAAAACATATCAACATGGGATCTAGTTTCGAAGATCTCATCGCGAGGGATTTAATGGTGAAAACGGATTTTCAATCGGATTTTTCGTTTAAGAGATAAAACATTTTAAAAACTGAAAATCCAAAAAGATTCATACATGCATGCATGTGATGACGTGGCAATCTGTTTACATTAGAGACGTGTGATGCGTCTCCCTTCCTGCCACATGTGTGGCAGTTAGCGCGACCCATTTTATAAACTACTTTTGGAATAGAAATAGTTTTTAGTATAAAAAGTAGGAGTGAGACACTTGGATATACGCACCAGTGCTTAGTCTCCAAAATAGTTTTAAAACATACATAATGTTGAAGTGAAACACATTCACTGTGCTCATTCCTGAACTTTAACCCTTAAAATAGATTTTTAGAAAGGAGAGGGGAGATTCTTCTTCAGTCCGAGTCTTCAGTTGCTCAAATTTCCCGTAATCCGGGGCATGGCTAATCGATTAGGTTAAACCCTCTGCAGAGGTTGTACACGTTCCCCACATGACACAACCAACCCCGTTTACCGTTACACACTTGGGTGTACGACTAGGAGGAGATTGTGACGAAGCCTTTCCGTAACAGCCCCCTATACCTGACCAAGCCGCCCGCACCTTAGGCAATGAAAGCCCCTCTCCGATGGTGGTCCTCAGGTAAGGGTTTCCCGTCAGTACTAAGCTAAGCCAGAGCCCATAGTAGCATGTGGTTGTACTGGAAGCTACATCAAACTATACTCTGGATGGCGGTCCCCACCAAAAACCTGTGTGCAAGACCCCAGTCGGGCGCATTCACTGCAAGACCCTGATGAGCGCAATCACTTGTAGATGCTCCCGTCATACCACCCCGTCCAGGGAATAGAAGTAAAACAATATATAATTTTGTTTTTAAAAGATTTTCTCAAACTTTGCTCCAAAGAAAGCATGTTTAAAGTTTAAAACAAGTTTGGTTTTCATCCCACCCATTTTGTGCAAGCGTGGCCAATGGTGAGTCTTGAACCTATGTCTCTAGCTAAATATAATACTTTGCAAAACTTTTATAAAACATGCATAGTATTAAAATTTAAAGAGTTATGCATAGTATGAAAATATAGGTCGAAGCATGATCAATTTGCAACTTGCCTTCGGTTTCGTAGTCACAAGGTTCTACCTCCTCGTAGAATTCACCTTCGCACTCGTCGCAATCTAACACGATAAATAACTCAAGTAAGACACTCGGCATATCCGCATTCACATAACAATGATTCAAGCAAGCATTCAACACACAAATAACATCCAAATGAAAATCCAAATAACAACACAAATTATTCGATTGCCACTATCATAATTTCTAGGGCACGGTTAGGGTTGATATAGAATCAGGTGTGGTCTTGGAAGAAAATATGACATAGTAATATTCTAGGGTTGGAAATTTTACTAAGTGAAGATCTTGGTTTGATATAGAAGATGGGTTGTGAGACAAGTTCTTACAACAAATTCTATCATGAGATTATTCGGAATGTTTGACTTGGGTTAAATAAAACTGGCGTGGCATAAGTTTCAAGATAAAATGATTAAATCCTTAATCTTGTAACTTCAAAGTTTTTTGGTGATATCAAATGTCCAGAGAGGTTTCCTAGGGATCAATCTAAGAGTTTTACCCCATAGTCAAATTTTATTTTAACCAAGTTATTAAATGATGATCCAAGAGGGTCAAACTAAGGTGTTGATGATAAAACATCATCTAAACTATGTTGGAAAACTAATCCATCAGTCCAACAGAAAGGTTAGGTCCTAAGATCCAACTTCCATATATAAAACATTTTTATATGGTTTACAGAATAAAAGATATAGCAAAATTACTCAAATTCGTATTTAAATAAAAACTAAATTTTAATTTGCTCATAAGTGAAATTTTATAATTTCATAAAAAACTACAGGTTCCAACGAATCTGGGATATCTTATTTGTCGAAATCGGACATACGGTTTGGGAGATACGAATTTCCGAAGTTTAGATATTTTTCTAAAAAATGACTTACGGAATTTTAGAGGAGGCTTGCCGGAGTTGTCGCCGGAGTTGGGGAAGAGGTCTCCGAAGTTGTGGAAGAAGGTCCCCAAAGTCCAGTAGCAGGGGAACAGCGAAGAGCTCGACAAGGGGAGTCCGTTGGATAAGGTCACATGCTCGGCCTTGTCCCATGGCGGCGTGGAGCAGCCGCCGGAGCTGCCGAACTCCGACGAGAAATTGCTCGCAGAGGAGGATGAGGTAGAGAGGGGTTTTCTTGGGAGGGGATCAGGACTATGAGGTTCACCTATGGGTACTATTTATAGGAGAGGGGGAGGTCAGAATCGAGCGGAGCGTCATCGATTTCATGGGTGTTAATGGCGGTTGTTACTTGTGTTGCTAATATCCATTAAGGGGAAAATTAGGGCGCACTAATAGAGGTGAGGGGTCATGGGAGACGAGAGGAACCGATTCAGGAGGTCAACGGGTGCGGGGGAACGGAAGGGAAGCGTTGGGCGCAGCCGCTGTAGGCCATGGCGGCTCCTGTGGGGTGAACATGAGGAGGAAGAAGACCTCCTGTGTACATGTACGTGAGGAGCTGGGCTGTTGGAGCTGGTTGGGCCTAGCCCAATTAGTTTTAGGACAAATAAACTATATTTTGTGTGCATGTGTGCAAAAAGTTTAATTATAATAGGAATTAAAATGTTCGTGTTTACCTAGTTATTATTTCAATTCTACACCCATTAAGTTCAGAATTCAATAAACTTATTTCCATGCACAAACTTGTTTTAATAATGCATTAGGGGCTTCATAATTTCCCCAACATATGTGTGATGGTTTTATGAATACACAAATGACTAACAAGAAATATTTAATATTTCCCAATAATAGTTTTGGAGAAGTCATATTATCTCCTCTCATGTTTATTTTTATTTGAGTAATTTGGAAATATTTAAATGGCATTAAAGCTCCAAATAAGACCCAATTCAAATGGAACACCCAAAATTCAAAGAACTTCAAATGAAATATTTATTCGCCACATTTTGAGAAAGTCATTTTATTCCCACTCCATTTTTATCTGTGGTTTCAAAATATTTCATAGGTGTCCAAAATAAAAGCAATTGAATGAAATATTTGAAACAAGAATCAAAAGGTTTTAATTTTCCATGAAAATCATAGCAATTCACTCATTAATATCTTATTATTAACATTCCAAAATTTGGAAAAATTTGGGATGTTACAGTCACACTGGTGACAGATTAGTTAGGCGGCGCACCAAGAAGATGCGGCCTGGGGAGGCAGGACTGATTGGATATTAAAGGTTGAAGGGGAAGCGGAAGGGAGACATGAACTGAACCAAACTGACAGAAAGTATGTCTCAGTTTTTTCATTAAAACTCTGACCGGGACATATTGACTTGTAAGAATCATAATGAAATGTGACTGTTGAGTGGGTTTGCTTGATGATGTGGCAGGATTGCTAACTTGGACATGCTGCATGTCAAGAGAAATAGGTTAGTGGGATGAACTATTTAGGTATTATAGATGTACAACCCATTTCTCATTACTGATAGGCCATTTTCTCGGCCAACCGAATGAAGCTCTCCTCGTCTTGAAAGATTTACAGCCCAACAGGCTGACAAAGCGACTTACTTGGCAAATCACAAAAAAACTGGGCTGTGGCCGTGGACCCAGTTGTCAGCCTCTCCACGTACAGTACTCTTCCGATGGAAGTCGATTATTGACCACATTGACCACGCCGCGCCGAGAGTACCAAGGCGGTGGACGACGGCAAGGCCTAGGAAGGGGATGATGCGGAGCCGGGGAAGACGCGGCAGTGGATGCCCACGCGGAGAGGAGTACGAGGGTTCACTAGTTCGGCTGCGGTGTGAGGCTGCCGTCGCCGTAGAATAACAGGGGGTGTGTGTGAGTGGGGGGATGGCCTGGCCAGTGGTGGGAGTAGTATGGGGGCGGTGAGGCCTCCGCGGCAGCACAGCCAGCCACGGGAGGCAGGAGCAGGCAGCACGACCGGCGCTGCTTTGGGCGGTTGGAGCAAGAAGACCAGAGGTTGAAGAAGCACTAAGGCCGTTGGATGGACATCTTACGGTCACTGGAGCTAGAATCGTTCATATTGACTAAGTTGACAAAGCACTCCGTCCCCGTCAACTTAGTAGGCCCACAAGTCAGCCTCCCACTATGGTGGGTCCCAGCTGGCAGGGGGTATTCATTTTTTTGTGCGCAATAAGAAGGCACTTCCTTGTGCGTGAAGATATAGTTGGTGGGTCCGACCTGTCAGTGGAGGGAACATTTTTTCGCGAAATACAGAGGCCCTTCCGGCGGGTCCCAGATGTCAGGTGGAGGAATCATTATTTTGCACGTAATAAGGAGGCATTTCCTTGTGTGCGGCCGTGGACCCAGCTGTCAGCCTCTCCACGTACATTCCACTTCCGATGGATATCGTTTGTTGACCACGTTGACCACGCCGCGCCGAGAGCACTAGGGCGGTGGACAACGGCGAGGCCTATGAAGGGAACGACACGGAGCCGGGGAAGACACGGCGGTGGCTGCCCACGCGGTGGAGAGTACGAGGGTTGACTGGTTCGGCGGCCGTCGCCGGAAAATAATAGCACGTGTGGGTGAGTAGAGGGATAGGCATGCCAGGGATGCGAGTATATGATGGGGCCGTGAGGCCTGCCCGGCAGCATAGCCAACCACGGGAGGCAGGAGCAGGCGGTTCCGACGGCACTGGTTTGGGTGGCTGGGGCAGGAAGATCAAAGACTGAAGAAGCACGATTGCCGTTAGATCGACATCTAATGGTCTGATGGTGGTAGAGTCGATTGTTGACAAAGTTTCTTTTTTGATAAACCTTGTGTACGCATGAACTTAGTAGGCCCACAAGTCAGCCTCCAAATCTGTGGCAGACAACATAGAGCCCATTTGCTATTTTTTAATAATCTGCAGCCCATTTGCTAATTCTTAAGTAATTTATTACAACCCATTTTCTGCCCAGGACCACGGTCAAAAAGTTCAACCTTATTTTGCATATTTCGGTGGAGTCCGAACTTTTGTAATCCCGAAATGATGAACATTTTTAAGAACTTATTGATTTGCCAAAAAATCATTTTGTTTTTGTAAGCAAATAAGACGTGGGACAATTGAGTTGGTTTAAGGGAAAACCAGTGGTAAAAAAGTCAGCGCTGGGAGGGGAAACAACAACAAAAATAAGGATGTAAATATGAAAAGGGAATTTTATGTATTTTCAATATAATGATACGTGTATATGAACTAGTAAAAACTATATGTAGAGATTAGAAAACGGATGTAGGACATACGTTTCAAGAGGAAAATAGAACTGGGCTGTGTGTTTGATTCAGTAAAAAAAGTGCCTGCGGATGTTGTAAGACAAAATATAAATAACGCGGGTGGGCCAGAGGCCAGTAGATACCTGCTGGATCTTTGTGCCCTGTTGTCGTCATGGGCTGGGCCTGTTAAAAACAAAACCAAGCCTGAGCAGTCTACAGCCCAGTTAAAACTTGCTCGACCTGAAAAAACAATATACGTGCTCAATAAATGAGAGAATTCTGTAAGTACAGACTGATAACTAAGATGCAGTAGGGATATTGTTTTTTTATCGTGATAATAAGAGCATGCACTTGTTTCAAAAAAATGGAGAACTGGGAATTCAAACGGCAGGTGCTTATGCTACCCATCAAATAAAAATCAGGTGCCTAAAAATTTGTTTCGAAACAAATGATTCAGTTTTATATCCATGTCGACGCTCGGCATGATGGTTGGAAGAAAATGCCAAGTTCATACAAAAAATCGTTAACAACAATACCAACTTGCGGACGACAAGGTAGTACAAGTACCAATATCAAACTAACTTATAATCTTTTTACTCCTAGCCCTAGTGTCTGTCTGGTAGAAAATCTTGCAGAGGACCAGCTCCCGCTCCTTCTCTTGCTCCAGGTCCCCGAGGTGGTACTGGTGCATCACCCAGTTGGTCCTCTGCTGGTCGAAGTTCTTGTTGGTGTGCAGCACAAAACCTTTTTGTTGCCCGTCTGCCGGCCATTGACCATCACCGGCAAGGTATTGCCGGTGTTGTGCCACATCGCTTGCATGCCGCACTCCGACTGTATCTTGCGACGCGTCCACGTGCCCCTTTTGAATGCCCTGGAATTGCGCTGGAAGAAATGCTTACTTAGGCCACTCAGTGTGATACCTGCAGTATTGTCGAATACAGGTTTTAGTGTACGTAGCTGGCATTTTCATAACATCTTTGGCATGTTGCAGTCACTTGTTTCACTTTTTATTAACTGTCAAATTGTAATTGCTTCACCAGGTCTGCGTCTAAAAAGAAAAATAGAGCTATAAACAAAGGAATATGTTTGTGCAAGTAGACGGCCGATCGGTGTCTTACCTGGAAATTTCTCAGAATGGGTGTAGCATATGTCGTGCTCGCTGTCGATGGTTGGTATGAACAAATCGATGAGAGGGTGAGATCTCGTGTTGTCAGCACTCACTTTGGCCTCAAGGTGCTCGATCAGCTCCTGATCCGTGGGATCGAACTTGACGCCAGCCGGCAGCACCGGCCAATCCTTCTTCGACTTGCATGGGTTAATTCCAGTTATATGGTACTCAATGTACGATCAATCGACTGTTTTAAGTGAATGATGAAAGATTTCGACAGATAAGTGGTACTCCAAATCTGAAGTCCAGAATACTCGAACACACCGTCGGGATTCTTGTGTCACCTCAAACGCAGCGTGTTGTCACGTCAATTCAATGTGTGGACATGATGAATAATTTGACCGACATATACCAGTACTGCTACTGTACTACTTACTAGTCGTATTTAGTGTCAAATTTTAACCATAGGTTTAACTAACAAGTACACACTTGAAGCCTATGTGCTATATATATATGTATGTATATATATGTATATATATATATGTATATATGTATAATATCCATATACATATATATATACATATACATCTGGGCTATTCTGTTACGCGTAACAGAATATTATTCTGTTACCCTTCGTGAACTGATGTGGTGTACAGGTTGGACTGACGAGGTTTTCTACTTGAACCGATCTTCCTGTGTGTACGACGGCGGAGACAGGGGATGCAACGTGGAGCTTCAGGGCGTTCTCCGGCGCGATGCTGCGGGCCATTCGTTGCTCCTCATCGTCGTGAGTTCGTCCCCGTCGTCGTGCGCTGCTCGTCGTTGTCACCTAATCGGCCCCGCCCCGTCGCACGTCGTCCTCGTCCCCGACCTCCGTCATCCTCCTCGGACCGCCAACCGCAGTCGTTGACTCCGGCCGTCTCAAGTCGTCCCTGGGCCTTCTCTGCAACGGCAGTGAGCCCCGCATCCTCCCTCTCTCCCCGTGCTCTCCTTTGGTAGTCGTAGATCGTCGCCGACGTGATCGTGCGCCGGCCACGCCCGATGACCCGTTCCCCGCGCTGACTGCACCGTGCCCGCGCTCCTCTGGTCGCGCCCTGCACGCACACCCGCAGCCGCCCCATCCAGCCCGCGCCCTCTGCCCGTGTCGCGTCGCCCCATCGTGCCTGCTCCGACCACACCTGCCTATGCATGCGCGCAAACCCATGCCTTCTGCTGATGTGCGTGCCTGCGGCCGCCGCTGCCGTGGCCCGCTATTGCTTCCGCTGCTACTGCCAGTGCCACAGCCGCTGCTGTTAGACAGAGAATCCTGCTACTTCCTTTTTCAGTTAAGCTAAGTGTCGATTTATTCAGTTTCGTCAGAATAAGAATGCACCAGGAGTCGTTCTTGTACATGCTCATAGTCTATGTTTTCTACATGCAGTAGCTAGTGTTGTAGTGTTCGTTCCCGTGTAATGGCGTGGCCGTTAGCTCAAACGTGGCCGTGTAACACCCCCAGTGTCATGCTACAGTAATCGTCTGTAATTAAGCTAATCATTTTTCCAAACAGTGCTTAATCACCTTTGTTCAATATCCCATTTGAAATTCGAGTCAATTCAAATTCAAGTGAAGTTTGAAGTTGCTGGAAAAATGTTCATCATTTGTCAAAAATTTCATAACAATTTTTTTGTTAAGGAACACAACATCACTTTGGTGCAAAGATTACCATTAGCAATTCTAACAGCACCAATTCAGCATTTTTAAATGCTATCCTATTTATGAAAAATACCAAATGAATTCTTCTGGTCTCCAAAATATTTGTGGCGCTGTCTATAATCACCAGGGGTTTAATGGGACACCTCCCAAATTTTTCCTAAGTGAAATAGTTGACCAAACATTTTCCTTTCTCTCTCTGTTAATAACTAAAATCTAAAACAGTAAAGAAGAAATAAAAAAGGCCTGAACGCTACTATGGGGCTGGGCCTCTAGTTGTACAGTGCCACAGCCCAGCCCATCTGGGGTTTCCCCTACCTCTGTTCATCAGAGCTCGGTGGACGCCCGTGCGACGTCCACGGCTCAGATCGGCCACGGGGCGGCCATCCGCCACTCTCCGGCGCCTACTTGACCCTCTTTGATCCCCTCGACGAACCCTAGCTCGTCCTTCCACCTCAGCTCCCGCCGTTCCTCTCTCCGCCTCGCTACACCGAACGCGCCCGCCGCCGCGCCAACGAGATCCCGAGGCCACCGGCGCTGCTCCGACCGCTCGTGCTGTCCAGAAAAACCGCCGTCGTCCGCTCGTTCGCCTGGCGCCTTCCGTTGGCGCCGAGGGCCTCTACAGCTGACGAACGACGCCGCTCCCTTCCGCCTCTGCTCCGGCAATCTTCTCCATCTCCGGCGACGCCTGCAGCTACTAAACCTCCAAGGGCCTCTGTGTGAGCCACGCGGTGAGCTCCTCCGCATCCTACTCCTCTCCGTTACCCCCCTCGCGCGCCGTAGCTAGTTGGCCACCGCGCCCGTCGTTTCCCCTACAGCTCGTCCCCGCGTCGCCTACTGCCGAAGCGCGTGCCCGCCTGCGCCTTGCCTCGTTCGGGCCGCGGGCCACGCCCTGCCTTGCCCCAGGGGCCGCGCTCGTCGCTCCCTGCTGCCTTGCGTTGTCCGCGTCGGCCAACGCATGCCTCCCTGCCGCTGCTCCCGCACGCCTGCTCCCCGCTACCCCACCCGCGCGCCTAGCCCCGCATCGCCGCCCACCGCGCCTCGCCTTGCCTCCGCCTGCCTCCCTGTCGCGCGCCTCGCCTGCATGGCCGAGCCGCTGCTGCTCACGCTCACACGCGCCGCCGCAGCTCCTGCTCGTCGCTGCCGTCGCTGCACGTCGCCCCAGCACCAATCAACACCACCTTTGGATGCACCGCATCACGGGCTCTCCGAAGCGCCCGCCCGCGCAGCGAACGGCTGCCGGAATCCACCGGCCGGAGTTCCTCCCCTACCGCGCCGAAGTTAGCCGCCGACGTGGCCGGCTTAATTAGCCTAACCCAGCCCTTAATCCCCAATGACAGCCAGGCCGTGCATGTTTTTTTGCTAATAAAAATGTTTTGATTTAATAAACAACTGACAGGTAGGGCCCGCGTTTTACTGTTCAAATGGATAAGATCGCTGAGTCAGCATGCTGACTCAGCACCGGGGCCCACCAGTCAGCCTCTGGTTGACTAGTCTGTTGACCCTGTCAACAGGGCCCACCAGTCAGCCCTTGTGTGTGCTGGCTGGGTACAATTCTGGGTGCACATAGCAATTTCTCTAATTATTTTTGAGCTAATAGAAATTTCAGAAAATGCCTTAATCTTTGAAAATCCATAGAAAATAAAAACCGTAGCTCGGATGGAAAAACTTTATACATGAAAATTGCTCAGAAAAACGAGGCGAACCCGAAGACGCTACCCACATACCTGTCAGATGCCTCTAACTATCTGAACATGGAACATTCCCCCTCCGGTCATCTATCTGACAGAGGTTCGGAACCGGGAAAATATTCCCGGTTGAATTCCCCCTTCACCTATATCGTGTAGCCATGCATTAGGTCACACCGGGCACATCTTATTGCCATGTTATGCTTTGTGGTGCTATGTTTGCTTTATATTTACTGTTTCTTCCCCCTCTTCTCTCCGGTAAACCCCGAGACCGATGTTTCCCCTGTGATCGACTACGTCGATGGCGACCCCTTCTTCTTGTCTGAGCAACCAGGCAAGCAAACCCCCTTGAGCATTCCGATATCGCCCATTTCTTTCCCTCTCATGCTTGCATTAGAACTGCTACTGCTTTATGTTTGATCCTACTCTGATGCATAGCCTGTGTTGTTACCTGCTTTCATACCTCACCTGCTTATCATAAACTGCTTAATATAGGTTGGTTAGTGATCCATCAGTGACCCCCACCTTGTCCTTGTTGCCCCTGCTTCATCATCGAAGACCCGATCAACGGGATCGAAGACCAGGCCCCGACACCGCACATCACTTTCCCCTTTTGTTGCTCGACTCTACAGAGTTACCATCGAGTGCCGAGGGTGGAACCTCATACATCACTCCTGATGAGACCTCTATAGTGTAGCTATATGATCGTGGTCATCGAGGGTGATTTCCTCCTTAACCACTTCCGTTACGGCTTTGTTGTGCAACCCCTCAAGTGTGAACCTCGAGGGTGGATCCGCTTATGTTCACCTTGATGATAACATTGAGTGGATTTCACCGGGGTGATTCCTCGGGTTTTCCCCTTGGTGTTAGACACACAGTTACTATGGTTACTATGACTTTGCACTGAGCCATGTTACAAAAGACGGGTCGGCCCTGAGGGGTACCCACGCAAGCTTAATAGCGAGTGATGTGGAGTCGGGTTAACCCGGAAGGTGCCCGCGAGATACTTACGAGGCGTGGCAGGGCATTCTTAGCCCTTGCCGCAAGTACTCGAGACGGGGCGACGGGGTCACATCGATCGTGAGTCTCTGCTCGTTACCGCGTGCTCCTAATCCACTACGATTTGGATATTTGATCCGAGGGGCCTCTGGCCTGATAGCACTAACCATCACGTGGGTATAGTATGGGCGTTCTGCGTCGTATACATCAGTCGAAGCTTAATAGATGCCAGCGACTGAGCGGCGCGCGCCGGGTTGGACTGCGTAAGCTCCTGCCTTGTTGAAGGAGGTAGCTAGGTCTGCTCACCGGCCGCCCACGCAACGTGCAGGAGTTCCCGGGAAGATGGCCCATGACCCCTGGGGGCATAGGTTTAGTCCGGCGTGCTGGCCTCTCTATTAAGCCTAGGTCAGGTTGCGGCGTATTGTGTGGCCGAGGCCGGGCATGACCCAGGAAAGTGTGTCCAGCCGGAGTTAATCGAGCGTGGTGGGTAAGTTGGTGCACCCCTGCAGGGAAGAAAACATCTATCGATAGCATGTCCTTGTATCCCGATCGATACAACTAGAACTGAATACTTGTGATGAGAAATGGATGGATATGAGAAATGCATTTGATGAATGGATAGTATGGCTCTGGGATTGCTTTCTCGCAGGGAGTCGAGAAAGGATCTCTGGCCGAGGTTGATAACACTACTACTTTACATTATGTTGATCTATACTCTTCTATATGTTGCAAGATGCTTGAAGATGCTAGGCCTTTCCCCTTCCCTTCTGGCATTCTACAATTTAGTCCACAGATATAACCCATTCCTTTGATACAGATGCATACTTAGTTTAGATTTGATGTAAGTCTTGCGAGTAATTTGGATGAGTACTCACGGTTGCTTTGCTACTTCTTTTCCCCCATACCCGATTGTTGCGACCAGAAGATGGATCCCAGGAGCCAGACGACGCCACCGATGACTACTACTGCCCGGAGGATGCCTACTACTACGTGAAGACCGCCGACGACTAGGAGTAGTTAGGAGGCTCCCAGGCAGGAGGCCTTGCCTTTTCGATCATTGTTGCTTTTGTGCTAGCCTTCTTAAGGCAAATTTGTTTAACTCATGTCTGTACTCAGATATTGTTGCTTTCGCTGACTCTTGTGTTTTCGAGTTT
The DNA here is from genome assembly GCF_018294505.1 of Triticum aestivum. Lineage (NCBI taxonomy): Eukaryota > Viridiplantae > Streptophyta > Magnoliopsida > Poales > Poaceae > Triticum > Triticum aestivum. Next base: position 665,980,529 of record NC_057806.1, read on the forward strand.
ATGTATTCGAGCCCTCGAGGCCCCTGGCTTGTAATATAAAGCTTGTATTATTTTAATTTGTGTCTAGCGTTGTGTTGAGATATCTTACCGTGAGTCCTTGATCTTGATCGTACACATTTACGTGTATGATTAGTGTACGATTGAATCGAGGGCGTCACAAGTTGGTATCAGAGCCGACTGCCTGTAGGTAGCCCCCTTTCCAACTCCTTGGCCGAAGTTGAGTCTAGAAACCGAAAACCGTTTTACTAACTTGGCTGTGTGGCTTACGGGCCCATGTCGCCAATTGGGTGGTATTAGGATCTTTTATTCCTCGTCTAAACACTAGGACTGATCTCTCTTCCATTTAGGTTAAACGATTTTGCCAACTCTAACATTAGGATCTCGTAACTACTTCCTCCCGGAGAGCCCCTTATTACAGATGGTCGCTTAGTGCACCAGAAGATTCTGAAGATACTATTCGATGTTTTCCCGAGACCCTTGTGCCCTTCGCCGTTGCAATTCCCTTCCACCATCAACCCCTATGGATAACTACATACAATTGCCATTCTTGCATTCATCCCCAATTGCCCTTGCTATTACAAGATACCTGGAACTTCTCCCTATTGTTTCGAGAATACTTTGTGCCTACTGCCTTGCAGTTCTTTGCCACCTGAATACCCGTACAGATAATTTCTCGCACTTATTGAGTATCCTCTTATCCCGAGTTGAATAATGTATTTCACAAAAGTCTTCGAAATACCATTCGATCTTCTGAAAATCCTCAGCAGCCTATTGTTGTTGAAATTCTTGTTCACTTGCATTATGTTAATTCCATATTTCTAGTAATCTTCGTTGACATCCTCTGTCACTATCGTTTCGAGTCCCTTGATCCAATATGTTGTGAATGCTCGTAATCATCAATCAGATCCTAACATTCATCCTTCCGGCTCAGACGTCACTCCGGACATGAGCTGGTTCTCAGGAAACCAACCTTAATTGATTGTCGATCTATATCTATTCAACTTACTTGTCTTTTGATCAGAGTGTCTGCTTCTGGTCTTCTAATTTTGAAATCATAATTTCCTTGCATTAAGCATCGAATTATTTAGATGTTTCTATAATCCAATGCCTTTGCATTCTTTCCTTCTTCTGATTGAGTATTGATACTCAAATCAGATCCATTGAGGATCGTTGAATCCTTTGTTGGATTATTATCCGACAACGTCCTTCATATTCAATAACCTTTTGAGCCTTTCCTCGGATACATAATGCCTTTGGTAAATTGTATCCTCTACCTTCTCAACCATGCTCTGCCTTCGAGCTGGTGTTATATTACTCCTGACATTTGTGGTATATGTTCCTAAGATGCCCCTATGGGTTGAACATATGCCTTCCTTAATCCGTGTGAACCCGAGAGTTTTCACGAGTCATACTCTTCTGGTGTTTTGCCAGATATAAATTTCAACACTACAACTTCATCGAAAGCGAGAAGTAAATGAAATGATATGCATTGAAGAAGTGGGAGTCGACCTTGAACTTGTGTTCATGCCCGTGGACGCGATGTAGATCTTATCATGGGAGCTTCTCTTAAAAAAATTAATTATCCCCCTGGTATAAGATCATCTTATATCTGGAATTTGATCCTTTGCAACCATGGTTCTGACCATGAGTGTTCCCCTTGATCCCATTTCTCGGACAAGTTGAAGTACTTGCCTTCTGCAGATCAATACATCTCCGCAACCTCTATTTTGATCTTCCTTCGATTATTACCCTCCGGTATCTTGAGGGTGTCAAAGGACCGTGTTGCTTCCTATGAGTCTTCATCTAGTATTGCTTCTCACCGATCTCATATTTCCCTTGGGTTCTGATTTATTAGTCACTCAAGAACACCGATAAGTGAATCGATCCCGCACCGAATCAATAATTCTAAGTAATATTTGTTGCTTACGAGTTAAATAATCCTTCAAGTCATTCCTAGCCTGGACAGCTATGTCATTATCGTGCTAAATTTTAACTGTGTTACCTAGTCCTTCCCAGAACAGAATCTTCATCGATGAGCCAAGCTTATGTCAATCTTCCTCGTCATACAATTTCGCCTTGAACAACAAGCTTGCTTTCGAGTTTGTGTCGTACCCATGGTTCCAATAACTTTTCAATTCATCATTCCTTTGACTTGATGTCATCGCCGATCGATTACATCTTCATGAAATATCTCGACAAATGTGTCATGATCATCACCAACATTCTGAGTTGTTCCAGGATATCAATCAAATTCATGATGAGAAATACCATCCTTGCCCCTTGGTGAATTGTTCCTGAGCCCACCGGCCACAAAGTCATCTTTTTCTTGCTGAAATTGTATGACTTATTTTATAAGTTGTTCTGATGGATCCCTTGTGTATCTGAAGTCTGACCTTTACCTGATGACCATGTCAATGCTATCCAAAAGTATGACTGTGCTACTCCGAACATCATTAAGAACATTGGAGGCGCAATGCTAAATCTTTCTTGATCAATTATCCAAACACCGCTGTATGGGTAACATAATGAATTCCCTCGCCCCTTTACCTAATTGGTGATCTACTTGCTGTCCTGTCATGGATGGGAAAGATATACTCCTGATACTAGGGTATAATCACATTTTCCTTTCCATTGTTTTGTTTAACCTGTCTTGTGATCTATGATATAAGCAGTAATATTTCCTTGCTTATGTAAACACCTCGGTGCACAAACTCTGTCGGTACGACCTTGTTACTATTGTTGATGACATTCCGGTAACCTCCGATGGACGAGAACTTTGCCTATTGGTCCGCCTAGTTCAACGAGCAGGAAAATGGTTCTCTTCGTCCCTCGCCCTTGGTACCAATGTTGTTGCCAACATAACTGACAGGCTATCCTCTGACATGCGTTGCTACCATGACCGTGCAATATGTCGGCGTCCTTCCTAATTTTGAACCACATGGTGGGCCCATAACCCACAGTTCCACAGGATCAAAACCTGACTCCTGTACATCCTTGATTCTGAAGTATCTTTTTCACTTGCCTTCATATGTAATTCTTGAGCCACCTTCCTAGTGATCTATTCTAATATCAGACGCAATAATTTTTGTTGTTGTTGCTCTGAACCCATTTCACCTTTTGATTAGGCATTGAATGATTGCCTGCCCGTTAAAACTTCTCATGGTACCTTCATACTTTGCTCTTGATGTTTTATTGAGTTTCAACTCGGGAGATACTTCCACCTCATTCCCTAAATTGTGCACCAGATAATTAAGCATATAAGGGTCAGTTACTCTTTACTTCCCCACTTAAATCTCGGGACGAGATTTCTTGTAGTGGAGGAGATTTGTAACACCCCCAGTGTCATGCTACAGTAATCCTCTATGATTAAGCTAATCATTTTTCCAAACAGTGCTTAATCACCTTTGTTCAATATCCCATTTGAAATTCCAATCAATTCAAATTCAAGTGAAGTTTGAAGTTGCTCAAAAGTTGCTGGAAAAATGTTCATCATTTGTCAAAAATTTCATAACAATTTTTTTGTTAAGGAACACAACATCACTTTGGTGCAAAGATGAGCATTAGCAATTATAACAGCACCAATTCAGCATTTTTAAATGCTATCCTATTTATGAAAAATACCAAATGAATTATTCTGGTCTCCAAAATATTTGTGGCGCTGTCTATAATCACCAGGGGTTTAATGGGACACCTCCCAAATTTTTCCTAAGTTAAATAGTTGACCAAACATTTTCCTTTCTCTCTCTGTTAATAACTAAAATCTAAAACAGTAAAGAAGAAATAAAAAAAGGCCTGAACGCTACTATGGGGCTGGGCCTCTAGTTCTACAGTGCCATAGCCCAGCCCATCTGGGGTTTTCCCCTACCTCTGTTCATCAGAGCTCGATGGACGCCCGTGCGACGTCCACGGCTCAGATCGGCCACGGGGCAGCCATCCGCCACTCTCCGGCGCCTACTTGACCCTCTCTGATCCCCTCGAGGAACCCTAGCTCGTCCTTCCACCTCAGCTCGCGCCATTTCTCTCTCCCCCCTCGCTACACCGAACGCGCCCGCCGCCGCGCCAACGAGATCCCGAGGCCACCGGCGCTGCTCCGACCGCTCGTGCTGTCCAAAAAAATCGCCGTCGTCCGCTCGTTCGCCTGGCGCCTTCCGTTGGCGCCGAGGGCCTCTACAGCTGACGAACGACGCCGCTCCCTTCCGCCTCTACTCCGGCAATCTTCTCTGTCTCCGGTGACGCCTGCAGCTACTAAACCTCCAAGGGCCTCTGTGTGAGCCACGCGGTGAGCTCCTCCGCATCCTACTCCTCTCCGTTACCCCCCTCGCGCGCCGTAGCTAGTTGGCCACCGCGCCCGTCGTTTCCCCTACAGCTCGTCCCCGCGTCGCCTATTGCCGAAGCGCGTGCCCGCCTGCGCCTTGCCTCGTTCGGGCCGCGGGCCACGCCCTGCCTCGCCCCAGGGGCCACGTCGTCACCCCTGCTGCCTTGCGCTGTCCGCCTCGGCCAATGCATGCCTCCCTGCCGCTGCTCCCACATGCCTGCTCCCCGCTACCCCAACCGCGTGCCTAGCCCCACTCCTAGCTGCCCATCCTAGCGCGCCTCGCCTTGCCTCCGCCTGCCTCCCTGTCGCGCGCCTCGCCTGCATGGCCAAGCCGCTGCTGCTCTTGCTCACACACGCCGCCGCAGCTCCTGCTCGTCACCGCCGTCACTGCATGTCGCCCCAGCACCAATCGACGCCACCTCTGGATGCACCGCATCACGGGCTCTCCGAAGTGCCCGCCCGCGCAGCGAACGGCTGCCGGAATCCGCCGGCCGGAGTTCCTCCCCTGCCGCGCCGGAGTTAGCCGCCGACGTGGCCGGCTTAATTAGCCTAACCCAGCCCTTAATCCCCAATGACAGCCGGGCCCTGCACATTTATTTTTTTGCTAATAAAAGTGTTTTGATTAAATAAACAACTGACAGGTAGGGCCCGCGTTTTACTGTTCAAATGGATAAGATCCGCTGAGTCAGCTTGCTGACTCAGCACCGGGGCCCACCAGTCAGCCTCTGGTTGACTAGTCTGTTGACCCTGTCAACAGGGCCCACCAGTCAGCCCTTGTGTGTGCTGGCTGGGTACAATTCTGGGTGCAAATAGCAATTTCTCTAATTATTTTGAGCTAATAGAAATTTCAGAAAATGCCTTAATCTTTGAAAATCCATAGAAAATAAACCGTAGTTCGGATGGAAAAACTTTATACATGAAAATTGCTCAGAAAAACGAGGCGAACCCGAATACACTACCCATATACCTGTCAGGTGCCTCTAACTATCTGAACATGGAACATTCCCCCTCCGGTCATCTGTCTGACACAGGTCCGGAACCGGGAAAACATTCCCGGTTGAATTCCCCCTTCACCTATATCGTGTAGCCATGCGTTAGGTCACACCGGGCACATCTTATTGCCATGTTATGCTTTGTGGTGCTATGTTTGCTTTATATTTACTGTTTCTTCCCCCTCTTCTCTCCGGTAGACCCCGAGACCGATGTTGCCCCTGTGATCGACTATGTCGATGGCGACCCCTTCTTCTTGTCTGAGCAACCAGGCAAGCAAACCCCCCTTGAGCATTCCGATATCGCACATTTCTTTCCCTCTCATGCTTGCATTAGAACTACTACTGCTTTATGTTTGATCCTACTCTGATGCATAGCCTGTGTTGTTACCTCCTTTCATACCCCACCTGCTTATCCTAAACTGCTTAGTATAGGTTGGTTAGTGATCCATCAGTGACCCCCACCTTGTCCTTGTTGCCCCTGCTTCATCATCGAAGACCCGATCAACGGGATTGAAGACCAGGCCCCGGCACCGCACATCACTTTCCCCTTTTGTTGCTCGACTCTACAGAGTTACCATCGAGTGCTGAGAGTGGAACCTCATACATCACTCCTGATGAGGCCTTTGTAGTGTAGCTATACGATCGTGGTCATCAAGGGTGATTTCCTCCTTAACCACTTCCGTTACGGCTCTGTCGTGCAACCCCTCAAGTGTGAACCTCGAGGGTGGATCCTCTTACGTTCACCTTGATGATAACATCGAGTGGATTTCACTGGGGTGATTCCTCGGGTTTTCCCCTTGGTGTTAGACACAGAGTTACTATGGTTACTATGACTTTGCACTGAGCCATGTTACTAAAGACGGGTCGTCCCTGAGGGGTACCCGCGCGAGCTTAATAGCGAGCGATGTGGAGTCGGGTTGACCTGGAAGGTGCCCGCGAGATACTTACGAGGCGTGGTCGGGCATTCTTAGCCCTTGCCGCAAGTACTCGAGACGGGGCGACGGGGTCACATCGATCGTGAGTCTCTGCTTGTTATCGCGTGCTCCTAATCCACTATGATTTGGATATTTGATCCGAGGGGCCTCTGGCCTGATAGCACTAACCATCACGTGGGCATAGTATGGGCGTTCTGCGTCGTATACATCAGCGAAGCTTAATAGACGTCAGCGACTGAGCGGCGCGTGCCGGGTTGGACTGTGTAAGCTCCTGCCTTGTTGAAGGAGGTAGCTAGGTCTGCTCACCTGCCGCCCACGCAATGTGCAGGAGTTCCCGGGGAGATGGCCCATGACCCCTGGGGGCATAGGTTTAGTCCGGCGTGCTGGCCTCTCTATTAAGCCTAGGTCGGGTTGCGGCGTATTGTTTGGCCGAGGCCGTGCATGACCCAGGAAAGTGTGTCCGGCCGGAGTTAATCGAGCGTGGTGGGTAAGTTGGTGCACCCCTGCAGGGAAGAAAACATCTATCGATAGCTTGTCCTACGGTAACGGACACTTGGAGTTGTATCCCGATCGATACAACTAGAACTGAATACTTGTGATGAGAAATGGATGGATATGAGAAATGGATTTGATGAATGGATAGTATGGCTCTGGGATTGCTTTCTCGCAGGGAGTCGAGAAAGGATCTCTGGCTGAGGTTGATAACACTACTACTTTACATTATGTTGATCTGTACTCTTCTATATGCTGCAAGATGCTTGAAGATGCTAGTCTTCGATAGGCTAGGCCTTTCCCCTTCCCTTCTGGCATTCTGCAGTTTAGTCCACTGATACAACTCATTCCTTTGATACAGATGCATACTTAGTTTAGATTTGATGTAAGTCTTGCGAGTACTTTGGATGAGTACTCACGGTTGCTTTGCTACTTCTTTTCCCCCATACCCGATTGTTGCGACCAGAAGACGGATCCCAAGAGCCAGACGACGCCACCGATGACTACTACTGCCCGGAGGATACCTACTACTACGTGAAGACCGCCGACGACTAGGAGTAGTTAGGAGGCTCCCAGGCAGGAGGCCTTGCCTTTTCGATCATTGTTGCTTTTGTGCTAGCCTTCTTAAGGCAAATTTGTTTAACTCATGTCTGTACTCAGATATTGTTGCTTCCGCTAACTCTTGTGTTTTCGAGTTTATGTATTCGAGCCCTCGAGGCCCCTGGCTTGTAATATAAATCTTGTATTATTTTAATTTGTGTCTAGAGTTGTGTTGTGATATCTTCCCGTGAGTCCTTGATCTTGATCATACACATTTGCGTGTATGATTAGTGTACGATTGAATCGAGTGTGTCACAGGCCGGTAGACTAGGAATTGGTCGTTGGCGGAGGTGGTGTTTGGTGGCTGACTGAAGCCTACGATTTCTTGTAATCTGGTCAAATTGCGTAATTAAGTTGTGTGTTTTCCAGTGTTGTTTTGAATTACTGCCGCCGTATGTGTAGTTGGATTGCTCCATGTCAAAGCTTGCAATTACTGTGAGTTGACATTGGAGCAAGTTTCTTGTACTGGCTGCCTACCCCCCATACCCTCTGCACTTTGAGTATAAAGGCCGAGCCCTCTGTCACTTTCGTTCCACCAGCTGCAACCAAAGGGAAAAGCCAGAATGGATCCTGAGTTGGGAGAGGTCACAGAGGAGGAGGGGGAAGCCGTCGATGCAAGGGCTGCAGCAGTGGAGCAGAGGAGGAGGAGGAGGCGCAGGCGCATGCAGATGGCACAACGTGCTGCCGAGGAGGAAGTTGATGCAGAGTTCAACAGACTCCTTGCGCGCAAGGTGATGGATACCTGCAACTCCAATGAACTGGAGTTTCTTTTCCCAGAGGGCAGGGGAAGGAACCATGTTCAGATCATCAGTTGGGCTAGGGCTAGAGCAGCCACGGCTCCACATCCATCCACTAGGGCTAAATGGCGTCGTTTCTTTGATTGTTATGAAGTAGGGAATGTTATGTTTTTAAGATTTGTGTTGTGAGGGAGCAGACGTTTGAAATGAATAAATGAATTCAACTGTCTCCCCTCTGAATGTGTTGTTTTATCTGCATATGTTTTTGAAATGTGCAGTTTTTGAACTGATGTTTTATCTTAAGTTGAACTGATTTGTGGTCAAAAGCTGCATGGCTTGTATAATTTTTCTATCTGTTTTTTGCTCAACAATGACTTCTTTATTTATATATTTATTTATATCAGTACTTCAACAATTCTATAGTTGAACTGATGGGCATCCTTTGTTTTGACTGCTATATTTTCATGTACATAGCTCAGAGAAGGAACTATACGCTGATGATGTTTGTAGAACCCCTTTTTTTGGTTTCTAGATTGCTGAATTTACATTCTGTTAATGATAGTACTGAACTATTTTAGGTTGTCAATTACCAATCAATTTTTTTTTGTATAACATTTTTTCTATGTTTTTAGATGAATTTTGGATCACATTTTTTTAACAGTTAAATAATGATATTTCTAGTATTTTTTGAATTAAAAGATTTTCATCTTTTGCTGCACAGTATTTTTTACTTGAACCTTATGAATTGTAGTAGTTGAACTTTTTATAATTTTGCTTCTGAAATTTTTATTTACAAATTCTACGTTTAATTTTCCAAAAAAAACATATGTATTTCTATTTTTTTAGTTCTTACAGTTAAGATATGTTTGAACTTTTTTTACATTTTTTGTTTTTGAACTCATTTCTTGTGAGGTTTTTTTTTAAATATCTGCATTTTTTGTCATGTGTTATCGGCTAGAATTTTGTAATGGGGCGAAGTACTGAGTTGGGCCATCTGGACTGAGTCGTTGTTTTCGGCCCAGATAGCTCGTCCATGCGGCTGTGCAGCGCGGCTTGCGCGTGCGCTATGGGTTTAGTCCCACCTCGCTAGTCGAGGGGGTTGTAGACTAGTTTATAAGTGCAAGCGAGGCACACCGGTCGAACTCCTCTGAATACTTACCAGAGCGCTTATACACCATGCTTGCTCTCTCTCTTTGACCTGTGGGCCCTGATTGGTGGGGCCCTGCGTTGTGCGGACTACTAGGGATTCGCCTATGGGCTCGAGTTCAAGTTATCTAGCAGCGTCAGGGCCTGGGCCTGTCCTTGGGCGGTCAATTTTTTTCTTTTTTTTTGTTTTTGTTCGAATGTAGTACTTGACTCCACCAGTAAATTGGACCGATACTTTTTATGATCGTTGGGGCGTCAATTTTTTTTAGAATCTAGTACCTGACTCCACCAGTAAATTGGACTGATACTTTATAGTTCTAGTTCTTCTGAGTTTTGTTCTAGGAACGAGCCGTAACATGACTTGCCCCCATCCCGGCGAGGCCGAGCCAGGAACGTGCCGTAGCAGGCGACGACGCGGCATGCCGCGGTGTCGCATGCGGAGGCGAGTCCGTAACATGACTTGCCCCCATTATCTATCTTAGGGGTGTGTGGGTGCGTGTGGGGGGGGGGGGACAGAATAACCGCACTGCCCCTCGGTGCATAGTTGTACTAACACATCTTCCTTGTATGGACTTGCCCCCATTATCTATCTTTAAGGGGTATGGTGCATAGTTGTACTGACACATCTTCCTTGTATGGACTTGCCCCCATTATCTATCTTTAGGGGTGTGTGGGTGCGTGTGGGGGGAAACAGAATAACCGCACTGCCCCTCGGTGCATAGTTGTACTGACACATCTTCCTTGTATGGACTTGCCCCATTATCTATCTTTTTAGGGGGGTGTGGGTGTGTGGGGGGGGGGGGACAGAATAACCGCACTGCCCCTCGGTGCATAGTTGTATTGACACATCTTCCTTGTATGGACTTGCCCCATTATCTATCTTAGGGGTGTGTGGGTGCGTGTGGGGGGGACAGAATAACCGCACTGCCCCTCGGTGCATAGTTGTACTGACACATCTTCCTTGTATGAACTTCCCCCATTATCTATCTTTAGGGGGTGTGGTGCATAGTTGTACTGACACATCTTCCTTGTATGGACTTGCCCCCATTATCTATCTTTAGGGGGTGTGTGGGTGCGTGTGTGTGGGGGGGGGGACAGAATAACTGCACTGCGCCTGTCAAACGAGCGCACTGCCGCGTTAGCGCGAGGCCGAGCCGGGGGGGAGGGGGGTCGGGATCCCCCTCCCCCATCTCGGCGAGGCCGAGGCAGGAACGAGCCGTAGCAGGAGACGACGCGGCGTGCCGCGGCATCGCATGCGGAGGCGAGTCCGTAACATGACTTGCCCCCATTATCTATCTTTTAGGGGTGTGTGGGTGTGTGTGTGTGGGGGGGGGGGTGACAGAATAACCGCATTGCGCCTGTCAAACAAGCGCACTGTTGCGTTAGCGCGAGGCCGAGCCGGGGGGAGGGGGGTCAGGACCCCCTCCCCCATCCCGGCGAGGCCGAGCCATGAACGAGTCGTAGCAGGCGACGACGCGGCGTGCCGCGGCGTCGCATGCGGAGGCGAGTCCGTAACATGACTTGCCCCCATTATCTATCTTTAGGGGGGGTGTGGGTGCGTGTGGGGGGGAACAGAATAACCGCACCGCCCCTCGGTGCATAGTTGTACTGACACATCTTCCTTGTATGGACTTGTCCCCACTATCTATCTTTAGGGGGTGTGTGGATGCGCGTGGGGGAAAACAGAATAACCGCACTGCGCCTGTCAAACGAGCGCACTACCGCGTTAGCACGAGGCCGAGCAGGGGGGGAGGGGGGTCGGGACCCCCCCTCCCCCATCCTGCCGAGGCCGAGCCAGGAACGAGCCGTAGATGGCGACGCCGTGGCACGCCGCGGCGTCGCATGCGGAGGTGAGTCCGTAACATGACTTGCCCCCGCACCGTATCGCACCGAGGGGCATAGTTGTACTGACGCATCATCCTTGTATGGACTTGCTCGCGCATCGCAGTGCACCGAGGGGCATAGTATTTGCGCCCGTTATCTTATCTTTATTTTTTGGGGTGAAAAACCAGCACCGTTATGAATTATTATTTCATTTGTACTTTTTGATAATTTTTTATTGTACTGTTGTGAGTTATTATTTGTACTTTAGTTGTTTGTTTTCTCCCTCTATATTAATTTTTTTATTGTATTTATTTTTTTATTTTTTTTATTTTTGCTATTATTTTTGGTAACTGCCCAGAGATAGTGGGCTTCGCCACGGTTCTGGGCTTTAGCCGTCAGTTTTCTCCCACTCACCTTTTAACCTCCGCTCTCCCCCGTTCCGCTCCGCTCCCCTCTCCAAATCGATTCCTTCTTCGTTCCCCTCTTCTTGCAGAGAAGTTGCTCTCCTGTTTCGCCGCGGGAGCATCGGCCGGCAGGTTGAACCCCAGGGGTGGAGGTCTGGGTGCTCTGTTTGCTCCTTTTGGTGTGGGATTGACTTCCCTTGCGTCCTCTTATGTACAGATTTTCCCTCTATTTCTTAGCTCTTGCTCTCTTGTTGTTTCAGGCTGGATTCGCTAGGGTTCCTTTGCTCTTGAACAAGTGGTTGGCGATAGTGATATTCGATTCCGTGGCGGATTTTGTGTTTGCTTGTAAGAGTTTTGCTTTGTATGGCGTGCTTCTTTTTCTGAAATAGGTCAGAGCCCTAATTTTTGTTCATGTGTCTTGCAGATCTGGTTCGGCAGATTTTAGGTCTGTAGATCTCAATGGGTACATCATCCAGTCTAGACAAGTTGAATGCAGGTGATTTTTCCTTGTAATTTGGATGATGTTTTAACAGATCTGGTTTTTAGGTTGTATAGGTGTGGTCATATCGACTTTATAAGTTGTATGTTTTTTCATAGCTGTTAAATTTGCCCTGGATTATGTGGTGTGTATAGGTTTGGCGGTTGATGTGACCTGCAGACATGTTGTAGTACTGATCACCTTCTGTAGTTTGAACTATTATCCTGGCATTTGAATAGGTTGTAGTAGTCAGAGAAGAACTGGTATGATGTTGAAAGAGTTTTCATTCTTAAGTTTTGTTGCGTCATTGGTGGGTTCATATTGTTTTATTGGGTGCACTTGTAGTGTTCATATAGTTGAACTGAATGCTTGTTCATGTACTTTTTTGCTAATTATGATGTTGTTGTAGATGTTGGAGTGCCGGTGCCTCCTGATTCTGAAAAATCAGAACGCTTTCAAGATCTTGTGAATGTTATTTTTGAGACACCAAATCCGTTAGAAGAACTTACGGATGTTGCTGGTGTTTCCCTTATATTTGCTATTTTTTATCAGCCTTGAATACATTAATATGCTTAGCTACATTAGTTGTTCCTTTTATTTGTGTTTGATGCTATGCGCTTTATTTATCTTGTCTCTGCAATGTTGATTTTGTTTTGATTTTATACGTGCATGCTTATGTTTGTTGGTTTATGCAGTTAATGACAGCCATGGTGCTGCTGAGGACATTGCTGATGTTGTCAAGGATATAAATGATGGAATGTATTCTCTTAACGTTGATCATGTTGATGGCAGCTTGCAGTTGTCTGTTACTCAGTCACAGAGTGTTGATGGCACTGAGCCTGTTACTCAGGCTGAGGATGTTCCTATGCAGTTACAGCTCAAGGATGAAAGGATAAGAAAGAAGAAGTGTGATTTCCAGAGGAGAAAGGAGTTGGAACAGCGTCAAAAGGCTGCCTGTGTTCAACGAAGTGATCGAGATGTTGCTCAAGCTCCTGAAGGCGTAGGTGATGAAGGTGGTGACGCAGCCTTTTCAACTGTTGATGCCGGATCTCATGGAAGTGACATGCATGTGAAGACAAACCTGTTGCAAACTCGTTTGACGCAAGTGTTTACTCGTGATGCAGTTAAGGAGAAGAAAGTTGTTTTGAAGAGGAAGTTGTCAGATCGAAATCCTGATGGCACACAGAGGCGTACCCCACGTGTGAAAGCTGGTTCCCAACCTGGTAATAGCAAAGCTGATGGGGATAGTGCTGCTGTGAAGATTGGTCCAAGCAAACTTGGTGGCTCCCCTGTTCGTCGTAGTCCATGGGTTTTGACAAACAAGAAGCCTTCTTCTTCTCCTCTTCGAGAGCGCTCTTTGTTGAAAGAAAATAATAAGCGTAAAGTTCATCCTGCAAAGGTGAACAAAGGTGTGAAGAAGCATGCTCGTGTTGAAGCTGAAGATATTGTATCTGAAGAAGATGATATCGAAGTTGATTCTGAAGATGAATTTGCAGTGGTACGTCTTTTGTACTGTATGTGACTGACTAGTTGTACTTGCAATTGTTTAATTGTGTCTAGGCTTTTATGCTGGCCAGGGGAGGCTGGTCATTGTTTGCATCAATCAAGGGTGCTACTTATGTTGTTTCAATAGTTGAACTTGTGCAATCTTTTCTTTTTTTCTACTTTCCTTCATATGCTTGTTTTGTTTTCTACATTCATTTATTTAAGGTGTGGCTTCTTTATTTTCATTTACAGCCTGTTAGCGTTATGAGTCCGGTCAAGCCGGTGGGATGCAATGCCGGAAAAGTTGCCTTGGATGAAGGTGACCAACGGAAATTGAACTTGATTGTGCGATGTTCGTTGGGAGAGGTTGAAGCTTGTGCTAAATTGCTTAAGAGTCAGCATGTGGCTAGGGTTCGTGCAGCTGGTTTTGGTTCTATCTTCAATTGGAGGGTGAAGTCTAACATTTCCCGCCCTCTGATGGGAGTTTTGTACCTGAGGATAGATCCTGATACGATGACTCTTGACATGGGTGAGGCTAATAAGAAGCTTCGCATCACTAGCGATGGTATACAACAATTATTTGGGTTCCCTCGTGGTGGTCATTCTCCGCCAAGGCCGTCAGAGGATGGATATGACGACGCTCTGATGAAGTTAAGACCGGAGCTTAACATTAGCAGGAACATAGATATCAAGACAAAGGATTTGAGGAATAAGCTTAAGGTGCTCGTCAAGGATCCTAGCAAAGATGACCTTGCTCTGAAAGTGTTCTTCATTATTGTGTTTATGAAGGTTGTGTTGCCTGGTGCCGCCCCGCGTGTTTCCAGAGAGGCAGCAATGTTTGAGGGTCTTGTCTTTGAGGACATGGCTAATATGCATTAGTGTCAGCTGATGGTTGATGAGCTTAGAAGGGTTGTTGTCAGGTACCAAGATGGTGTTACGATGGGGAAGGCAATCACAGGCTGTGCTATAGGTCCTGTACTAATGTACCTTGACTGCCTTATCCGTGGCAAGACTGCGGAGCCTGACACGCGATTCCCCCGCATATGTTTCATGGATCCCGTCAAGCTTTCTGATCTGGTTGATGCAGATTTGATAAAAAAAGGCAATGCAGATCCAAAGACTTGGGTGTTTCGAAAGCTTCCGGTGAGTTTTATTTCTTTCGTGTCTTGCAGACCTTTTTTTATTTAGGTATAGCTTTTTTTTGCTGGAGTGAACATGTGTCCCGCAGAGTTACCTGTTTACATTATGTCATTTCTTAAGCTTTGTGAGGTTTTGGTACGATTTTTAGTACTGTTGTTTCATGTGTGGTTGAACTGAATATCTTTGCTAAATTGTCATGTCGGTAAATACTAATAAATTGGCACTAACAGCTAAAGATTGATAGTCCTGTTGATTTAAATTTGTTAATATCATGTTTTATTTTTCCCTTGTGTGTTGCATTGATTAATTAACTATTTTCCCCCTTGTTTTGTAGTGGAAAACTCAAAAGGAGGTTGTTTTTTTCGACAGTATAAACGGCCAGTCCTGGAGATGTCGTCGTCTCAGGTTCCCAAGTCTTCATATCTGCATGGTGAGTTGAGAGGTGGTCGTGGTGTTGAGGGTGCTGGTTATGTTCCCCCTGGCCCTAGTAATGCTAGTACTTCACAGAGACAGGGTTTTGGTATTGATGTTGTTGTTTCTGCGTTGGAGCGCGCTGAGCATATTTTTAGAAATGTGTGTTCTGGGCTGCAAAAGGTCCCAACGACAGTTGAGCGTATGAGCTGTATCAGTGGTATCCTTCCTGAAGGTCATCAATTTGACGCTGAGGAAGCAGTGGACTATATTGAGATGGAGAGAATTTTAATTGGTGATATGTGTGACGGTGCTGTTGATCTAGTTCAGAGCTTGGTTCATCTCTTGAACAACATGAAGCGTTTCAAAAGTATGCAATACTCTTGCTGCAAGCCATATGAAGAAAGTGCAAAAGTTGTTATCAGGCAGATTGAGCAGGATGAGGCTGCTACCACCGACAGCAGGGCTGGTGATGGTACTGAGGCTAATGTTCCCGGTCATGAAACTAATGATGTTGGCTTGGAGCGTGTTGTTGATGATGTGAGTGACTCCTTGGTGTTTGCAATTTTTACTATGTTATTCTGCTGTCAGTATTGTAGTTGAACTTTCTCATCTTTATCTGTTTATTATTTTTTCTTCCATGCAGATTGAGCAGGATGAGGCTGCCGCCACAGACAGCAGGGCTGATGATGGTACTGAGGTTAATGTTTCTGATCACCATACGAACGATGTTGGCTTGGAGCAGCCTGTTGTTGATGTGAGTCAGTCCTCTGTGTTTGTATGTTTTTACTCTGCTGTCAGTATTGTAGTTGAACTTCCTGATCTTCATCTGTTTATTAATTTTTTGTTTTGATGCAGGAGACCAGTCATAATGTTGACGCTGTTGTTGACCGTGGAGTTAATGATCCATCTACTAATAAATGCAAGGTTCTTTTTGTGTTTTAATTTGTTTATTCATATTTCTTGAATTTTCATGTGCACCAATGTGGTTTAATTCCTTGTGTTTATTGTTTCTAATAATAGCATTGTTTTTTTTGTTTTCATTACATATGAAATCAGGGTGCTGTTGTTGGCGACGAGCCTTGTTCGCCTGTTGGTGATGTTGCTTTTAATGTTAGCAACAGCAAGATCGATGATGTTTTTGTGAATGCTTCTAAGGTTTTGTTTTTCTGTGCACCTCTCGCTAGTTTATTTTTGATTATTAGTTTTTCTCATATTATTCACTTTTTCTGATTTTTTATTTCTTCAGATGACTGATGTTGATCGTGAGGCTGTTGTTAGTGGTGGAGATGATGCTCATGGTGTTCCATTGAGTAGTGGGCACGATGTTGGTGCCAAAGTTTCTGATGAGGATTTTGGTGTTGCTAGCATACTTGATGGCAAACCGTCTGGTGTTGGTATTGTTGGGAATGAAAATCTTTCTGATTTTGAAGATTTGCCGCCGGAAAATTTCCCGCCTGGAGGGCTTGATTATGGTGATGCATTGCAAGATGCTTCTAGCATGGATGAGGTGCCATCCGAGGTTGATGATTTACTTCTGTCAATTTCTTCTGGCCCCTTGACGCAGGAGGCGCTCGTGTCGTCCCAGGATTTTCTTTCCACAGACCCTAAAAGCGCAGCGATATTGGTGTCCTCTCAGGATGTGCCTGTGCCATCATCAAACCCTGAAACTGGAGGCATATTGGTCTCATCATAGGAACTACCGTCGTCGTCAAACACTAATAGTGCAGGTAAGGACTTGTAAATGAGGCATACTTCTCAATTTTGGCATTTTGGGCATGTTCACTTGCAGTGCTTGAACTTATTATTTTTCTTGTTTTTGTGCAAGCAGAAAGTGGAAATGTTGTTAAGGTTGATATGTTTTTCTTCGCTGTTACGAGGTTGCGCAAGAATAGTGCAAAATGGTTAGTTTGGGATTTTGCCCGTATCATTTTTGTATCCTTTTCTTTCTCTCATACGATTATTGTTGGTATTGCAGTAGTTTTAATTCATGTAATCTTTTGTGTTTTCTTAGTGACAAGTCGATGTTTCAAAATAAAGAGTATGATGCCAGTGTTGGTTCTATTGCTAAAGCGTTTGTCCCCACTGGCATGCTCAACTCAGACAGTGCTGACGTTGTTTTATATTCTCTATGTCAAAAGTACCGAGACACTGACAAGTTGATAGTTCCCAGATGGGTGATGGTGAGTATTTTGCTTTTGTAGACAGGATGATAACTTGTTTTTGCCAATTTTCTAACTCTTGTTGTTCTTTTTGTACAACAGACCAAGATCCGTGATGGAAATATTGATTCCAATGTGCTAAATTGGTTTACGAGATCGTGCGCTGATGGTTTTGACCAAGTAGGTGAACTTGTACTTTTTGTACTCATGAACTAGAACTGTCATGTTTTTCTTGCAAGTTTGGGATGTGGTGGAAAGAACTTGAGCAACCTTCTTTTAGCCATGCACTTATGAATGATGTGTGCTTCTTTTGTGTGAAGCTGAACTTATTGTCGCAAGGAAATTGAACTGATATGTTTGTTGCAATTTTAACTAGAGTAGCACATATTTTTTGTAGTGTTTTGCTTACTCAACTAAAACTTATGATTATCTTATTTTTTGTTTGTACTTCAGAATTTCACTTTTCTTCTATTATTTTATTGTTTGGAGGCTGAATTTTTTGTTTCATTATGTTTTGTTAAATTCATTTTTCCTCTGTAATTTTTTTGTCAGCTTCTCTTCCCTTCTTTTGATCCGCCGTCCATTGCGGCTACCATGAAGCCTAGCGAAGAATCTGGGCATTGGTGCTTGATTGTTCTGAATTTGAGGTTCCGTCGTTTTGAGTGTCTCGATTCATTGCGCGATGAAACCTGGAGTGATGCAGTTATATTCTTAAGAAATATGACAGATAACATAAAGAAGGTTTGGAGGGAGTCTAGCGTAGACAGGGCGAAACCGTTCTCGCCGGCGCATATTGATGGTTTCTCTTGCGAGTTTGTGCGGGTGCCGCAGCAGAAAAACATGTGAGTATCCGTTTTTAATGAGTTTTTGTTAGTTGTTTTTGTTGCTGGGAGGCTGGTGTTACTGTGTTTTCGGATTTGTGATGTACCCATTCTGTTTTTTCTTTTGTTAACAGGCATGATTGTGGATTCTTTAGGCTACAAAGCTGCAAAAGCTATCATTGCCGGGAGGATGGTGTGATTGAAATGTTAGATTACAGCCACGAAGACATTCTTGACATTAGGAAGACTTTTCTGTACACCTGCGCAACTAGCGATGTGTTTGATGTTGACTTCCGTGGTTTGTTTGGCATCGAACCCTGTACGTAATGCATGACCTTTTGTAATTTTTTGCAACTTGTACTTCTTTGATTGGTACTGTCATGATTTATGTATTTGAACTTTACCCTTGATGCTTTCTTTTATTTTTTTTATTTTTGCAGGTGAGTGGCTGGATCTTAATGAGCAAGACTACAGGATCTTTGGCAGCCAGTTCTCGGAGCTCGAGCGCGTATCTATTGATCTTAGCCAGTGGCATTCTCCAGAAAAGACAAGGTCTAGTGTTCTTAAGGGGCGGTTGGGAGCTCTGAAAGGTTCTACGGCTGCTTGTGCAGAGAACCCCTCTACACCCAAGAATCCCATTGTGGAATTGATAGACAGCGATGATGATGCGTTTGACAAGATTGTTGGCATGGGAAGAGTCACCAGGAGCGCTGCTGCTGCCAAGGGTTTATCCCCACTTGCTGGAATAGTGGCTCGCAGAGCTGGTGGTGCTAGGAAGGATCCTGCTTTGGATTCTGGCAATGTTACAAGCATGAAGCGTGCACCCAGAGCTCCTATAAAGTTTTGCTCCCCTATGCAGCAGCTTCAGCCTCATAGATTCCCTCACCTAGACAAGGCTCGCAAGTTGTATAATCTGTTGCTTAGCGATGAAGCATGTGAGAAGTATGCCGAGTGAGTATCCCTCATTACGTTTCATCTTCTTTTCCTCTTTTGTTTGTAACTGCTAGATAGATATAACCTGAACTGTTACTTTTTATACAACTTGAACTGCCATGAATGCCTTATCTTTGCTTCCCCTGCTTTTTGTTCTTGTCCGTGCTGCAGCAATACATTCTCAATGACACCTCAGCCTGATGGTAGTGTAAGCAGCTTCACTGGGAAACGCATCTGGGAAGTTTTTGCACCTGGGCAAATGATGGAGGGTGATATAATGGACTTCCTTATTGATGATTGGAAGAAAGATCCCGATAGAAATGTTGATTTTGCGTCTGGGAAAAGGGTATTGCTGAGTCCATATTTCATCACGGTAACCAACCAGATCTTTTGTTTCTCTTAGACAAGAACGCATATTTTGTTTTACGAGTTTTGATAATACCTTGCTTTGTTTATCCTTTTCCCCTGTTTATTTCTTTTTTGGCTTTTTTGCAGCTTGTGCTTGATTGTACGTTTTACGGTGATGAAAATAAAGAGTTTAATGTGAAGAGTGTAGCGAGAGATTTCAAGAGCTATGTTAAAGATAATGAAGACTTGCTCAGTGCCGACCTTGTGAGATCTACTAGCTGATTTTTGGTTTTATTTGTTTGTTGCCATGCTGGTTTTTATTTTGAATATTTAACATCTCTTTTTTGGTCATCTGTTTTTAGATTATGATGCCTCTATTCAAGCCTATGGTTTTACCAAAGGATAAGAAAGTGAACCACTTTTCCTTATATGTCATGAATCGGTACCGAAGTAGCGTCGACATCCTTGACCCTTTACCTTATCCGAAGAACCATCGTCCTTCAAAGAACACCTATCATAAAGACTGCGAGAAGATTGTGAGTAACATTTATTATCTGTACTGGATTAATTTTTCTGCATCTTTGTTTCTTCTTTTTTCTTAGACCTGCAAATGTGTGGTTTCTTTTCTTTTCTTACAGATCTCCATGATGGTCCAAGTAATGAAGGATGTGTATGGTGATGCTCAGTACAATGCGAGTAAGCAGCCCAAATGGGAGCTTTTTGCAAAGAAACCAATGTTTGTGAAGGTTCCACTTCAAGGGGCGAATGAATGTGGCCATTATACTCTGAAGTATGCAGGATCCTATGATGGTGAAAAGATCGTTGGGAACATTCGAGATAAAGATGTGGGTTCTAATTGAGCTTTTCACTTTTCCGTGTTTGGTTGATTGTGTATTCTTATTTTTAATGTGTCATGATTTTTTTGATAATTTGTTTCATTGTTTTGCAGCCTCGTATTGTTGATTGGAAGGCTGAGGATCTGTATAGAGTTGTGTTCAACCGGAATAACCAGCTTCTGGTGATGGAGCTTCCCAAGGAGTTTCAGCCTTTGGCTCCTGGTGCATAGAAGAAATGGTCATCATTCGCGTAGTGAAATGGATAGTTGTGTGATATATCTCTTGAAATCATTGTAGGCTTTGATTGTAGTGTTTTGGATGTCTTTCATTTTTGGTAATTGTGTGATATATCACTTGTGTATGTTTCATTGGGAATTCGTTCTGGTTAAGTTCTATTTTTACTACTGAAGTCTTGTAAACTAGTTGAACTGAAAACACGTCTTCCCAAGTTCATTACGAGTTGTTGCTGGGAAAAGTGAGATTTATCATTTATTTTCATCTATCCCAACCTAGGTTGGACCTTTATAGTTTCTGTACCCTCTTTTTCCTGTACTTATAGTATAGTTATGTTGGTACTGAATTGTAATGTCGTTCAGCGTTAGGCTTTTAAAATTTTGGTGTCACGATGGCACTTGTGGATCTAGCGTGAGTGGAGTGACGCTTCCTTGTTATGTAGAACTGATTTCATATAATGTATTAGAACTGAAGTTTTTTTTGTGATTGAATGATACGTCTCCAACATATCTATAATTTTTTATTGCTCCATGCTATATTATCTACTGTTTTGGGCAATATTGGGCTTTATTATCCACTTTTATATTACTTTTGGGACTAACCTATTAACCGGAGGCCCAGCCCAGATTTGTTGTTTTTTGCCTCTTTCAGTGTTTTGAAGAAAAGGAATATCACACGGAGTCGAAACGGAAAAAAATCAACTAGAGAAGTTATTTTTGGAACGAAAGCCACCCGATGGACTTGGACCTCACGTAAAGGAAGGTACGAGGAAGCCATGAGGATGGGGGGCATGCCCACCCCCCTAGGGTGTGCCCCCCTGCCTCGTGGGGCCCTCGTGGCTCCCCTGGCGTACTTCTTCCGCCTATATAACTCCATGTACCCTAAAACTTCCAGAACAGACATTAGATCGGGAGTTCCGCCGCCAGAAGCATCCGTAGCTACCGAAAACCAATCTAGACCCGTTTCGGTACCCTACCGGAGGGGGCAATCCTTCTCCGGTGGCCATCTTCATCATCCCGGTGCTCTCCATGATGAGGAGGGAGTAGTTCTCGCTCAAGGCTGAGGGTATGTACCATTAGCTATGTGTTTGATCTCTCTCTCTCGTGTTCTTGAGGTGATACGATCTTGATGTATCGCGAGCTTTGCTATTATAGTTGGATCTTATGTTTCTCTTCCCCCTCTTCTCTCTTGTAATGAATTGAGTTTCCCCTTTGAAGTAATCTTATCGGATTGAGTCTTTAAAGATTTGAGAACACTTGATGTATGTCTTGCTGTGGATATCTGTGGTGACAATGGGATATCACGTGATTCACTTGATGTATGTTTTGGTGATCAACTTGCGGGTTCCGCCCATGAACCTATGCATAGGGGTTGGCACACGTTTTTGTCGTGATTCTCCGGTAGGAACTTTGGGGCACTCTTTGAGGTCCTTTGTGTTGGTTGAATAGATGAATCTGAGATTGTGTGACGCATATCGTATAATCATACCCACGGATACTTGAGGTGACATTGGAGTATCTAGGTGACATTAGGGTTTTGGTTGATTTGTGTCTTAAGGTGTTATTCTAGTATGAACTCTAAGGCTGTTTGTGACACTTATAGGAATAGCCCAACGGATTGATTGGAAAGAATAACTTTGAGGTGGTTTCGTACCCTACCATAATCTCTTTCTTCGTTCTCCGCTATTAGTGACTTTGGAGTGACTCTTTGTTGCATGTTGAGGGATAGTTATGTGATCCAATTATGTTATTATTGTTGAGGGAACTTACACTAGCGAAAGTATGAACCCTAGGCCTTGTTTACACTCACTTTTATCATTAGTTAACTTGCTGTTTTTATATTTTCAGATTACAAATACCTTTATCAACCATCCATATACCACTTGTATCACCATCTCTTCGCCGAACTAGTGCACCTATACAATTTACCATTGTATTGGGTGTGTTGGGGACACAAGAGACTCTTTGTTATTTGGTTGCAGGGTTGCTTGAGAGAGACCATCTTCATCCTACGCCTCCTACGGATTGATAAATATTAGGTCATCCACTTGAGGGAAATTTGCTACTGTCCTACAAACCTCTGCACTTGGAGGCCCAACAACGTCTACAAGGAGAAGGTTGTGTAGTAGACATCAAGCTCTTTTCTGGCGCCATTGCCGGGGAGGTGAGTGCTTGAAGGTATATCTTTAGATCTTGCAATTGAGTCTTTTAGTTTCTTGTTTTTATCACTAGTTTAGTTTATAAAATAAAATAAACTATAAAAAATGGAATTGAGTTTGTCTCATACGCTTCATCTTTTTAATATCTTTCGTGAGTATGATGGAAAAGATAATTGTGCTCTAGAGCTAGAAGAAGAGATCTCTAAAATGTTTGGCACTAAATATTTGGATGATGAGCATGATTGCAATGTTGTTAGTACGAATTCTTTGAATATCCATGATGCTAATGATGATTGCACTAGTTATGATGAAAATGCCTCCTATAAACATGTCAATTTCTATGGAGTGCATTGGGTTTGCAAGTATGCACCAAATTGGGAAGATAGATATTGCGAGAGGCATAAGTATTTAGAAATTAAATTGTTGCAAGAAAGTCTTGATGTGAGTGTTGAAAATTTAAGATATCTTACCCATACTTGCAAACTTTGCAATGAACATGGTCATTTAAATATCAAATGCAAATTGTTTCATGACCGTATCGTATCCAAAAATTGTGATGACTTGATTTCCCTTGCACATCATAAAGAGCTTAGTCTTCTTTTGGGGTATGAGGAAATGAAACGTATAACTGATGGTATTCCAAAGTTTAATCTTGATAAATTTCTTGGTTTTGATCTAGAGAAGATTTATATGTATTGTGCGGTGAATTGCATTGAAAATCCTTATATTGCCAATTACATAAGGAAAAGAAAACAAATAGAAGATGAAGAGAATACTAATGAAAGGGAAGAGACTTCCCAATATCCTCCTATTATTTCTTATGATGAATCAGGTAACAAGGAGGAGCCTCCTATTCAACCAATCTCATTAATAAGGAGCTCCAAAAAGAGGATTGAACCCACACATGATGTGGTGAAGAAGAATAAAAGAAAAAAGGAAGAGAGGTAAAAAGATATCTCTCCCAAATAATGCTGCTCCTATTACTATTGTGCCTCATGAAAATATAATTGTGGAAGATAATGATGCTTCTTATGATCTTGAAAATCTATTTGGCACTTGCTTGGAAGAATATAATAATTGCTATGCTATTGGTGCTATCCATACTATTAATGACGAGAATGATTATGCTTATGATATGAAAAGGCCCAAGCTTGGGGATGCTATGTTTTATGAAGATGATGTTTTTGAGAATATATTTGCTGTAATTAATGTTTGTCCCAAGCTTGGGGAAGCTATGATTAATGAAGATTATATTTTTAGTCTCCCAAGTTTTGATATGCAAGTTCATAATGATGATAGCATGCCTCCTACTTATGATGATTATTGTGATGATACTTATGCTATAAAAAGTAGTGATTATATTTATAAAACTTTTCATGATTATGATTACACTTTTTCTGAACATTACTCTTTTAATGTGGAAACAATTTATAGTATTCAAGTCTCTTATGATACTCCCACTATTCCGATTAAGAAGAATTTTGCTTATCTGGAGAGTAATAAAATTTCTATGCTTGTAGATCATGAAAAGAATGCTTTAGGTGATGGTTATATTGTTGAATTCATTCATGATGCTACTGAATATTATTATGAGGGAGGAATATATGCTTGTAGGAATTGCAATAATATCAAGTTTCCTCTCTATGTGCTTAAAGTTTTGAAGTTATGTTTGTTTTGCCCTCCTATGCTAGTTGATTATTGTTCCCACAAGTTGTTTGCTCACAAAATCCCTATGAATAGTAAGCATGTTAGACTTAAATGTGCTAGTCATATTCTTCATGATGCTCTCTTTATGT
This sequence comes from Triticum aestivum, assembly GCF_018294505.1. NCBI lineage: Eukaryota > Viridiplantae > Streptophyta > Magnoliopsida > Poales > Poaceae > Triticum > Triticum aestivum. The sequence goes on from NC_057806.1 coordinate 666,004,776, forward strand.
TTCAATTCTTATCCTTTATGTGAGCATCATTGAAATCATCATGCCTAGCTAGGGGTGTTAAACGATAGCGCTTGTTGGGAGGCAACCCAACTTTATTTTTGTTCCTTTCTTTTAGTTCCTGTTTAGAAATAAATAATTCATATATCCTCTGTTTATATGTAGTTTTATGCTTTTAATTAGTGTTTGTGCCAACTAGAACCTTTGGGAAGACTTGGGGAAAGTCTTGTTGATCATGCTGTAAAAAACAGAAACTTTAGCGCTCACGAGAATTGCTGCCATGTTTATTTGGAAAGTTCTATTTAGTTAATTATTTTTGCAGATGATTAATAGATAAATTCCTCAGGTACATCAATTTATTTTAGAATTTTATGAGTTCCAGAAGTATACGTTTGATTCAGATTACTACAGACTGTTCTGTTTTTGACAGATTCTGTTTTTCGTGTGTTGTTTGCTTATTTTGATGAATCTATGGCTAGTAAAATAGTTTATAAACCATAGAGAAGTTGGAATACAGTAGGTTTAACACCAATATAAATAAATAATGAGTTCATTACAGTACCTTGAAGTGGTGATTTATTTTCTTATACTAACGGAGCTTACGAGTTTTCTGTTAAGTTTTGTGTTGTGAAGTTTTCAAGTTTTGGGTAAAGATTCGATGGACTATGGAATAAGGAGTGGCAAGAGCCTAAGCTTGGGGATTCCCAAGGCACCCCAAGGTAATATTCAAGGATAGCCAAGAGCCTAAGCTTGGGGATGCCCCAGAAGGCATCCCCTCTTTCGTCTTCGTTCATCGGTAACTTTACTTGGAGCTATATTTTTATTCACCACATGATATGAGTTTTGCTTGGAGCATCAATTTATTTTGTTAGGATTTGCTTTCTGTTATTTATAACAATGTTTTGCATCTTTTATTTCAATAAAAGTGGCATTGATAGCCTTTACTATGCCTATGTTACAAGTATTCATGTTGCGGTTTGAAAACAGAAAGTTTACCGCTGTTGCAATAATTCCCTAGAAAAGTAAGAATGTGATAAAATGTTTAAACCTTTTGCATATTAAGCTCTTATAAATTTAATACAGTGGAAATTTCCTTTCATAATTTTTGGAGCTAGGGAAGTATAGATGTTGCTGCATTCTTTACAGACTATCCTGTTTAGGCAGATTGCTGTTATGTTTGCATTGTTTGCATATGTTTGCTTCTTTAATGGTTCTATTTGAGGATAGGACTATTAAATATGCAGAGGCATTTAGTATGCAATGTTGAATAATAATTTTAGTGGTTTTCTACAGTAGAGTATGATAAGGTTTTTACAATGGTTTATACTAACTTATCTCACGAGGCCTTGTTGAGTTTTGTGTGGATGAAGCTTTTGAGATTTAGGGAGACCGTGATATGAGAGGAATTAAGGAGACACAAAAGCTCAAGCTTGGGGATGCCTAAGGCATCCCGAGATAATATTTCAAGAAGTCTCAAGCATCTAAGCTTGGGGATGCCCCGGTTGGCATCCCACCTTTCTTCTTCAACAACTATCAGTTAGTTTCGGTTGATCCTAAGTTTTTGCTTCTTCACATGATGTTTGCCATTCTTAGAATGTCATTTTATTTTGCTTTTCTTGCTGTTTGAATAAAATACCAAGATCTGAAATTATTAAATGTTAGAGAGTCTTCACATAGTTGCATAATTATTCGACTACTCATTGATCTTCACTTATATCTTTCGGAGTAGTTTGTCATTTGCTCTAGTGCTTCACTTATATCTTTTAGAGCATGGTGGTAGTTTTATTTTGATGAAATAGATGAACTCTCATGCTTCACTTATATTATTTTGAGAGTCTTAAATAGCATGGTAATTTGCTTAAAATCCTAATATGCTAGGTATTCAAGAATAATAAAATTCTCTTATGAGTGTGTTGAATACTAAGAGAAGTTTGATACTTGATGATTGTTTTGAGATATGAGGATGGTAATATTAGAGTCATGCTAGTTGAGTAGTTGTGAATTTGAGAAATGCTTTTGTTGAAGTTTGTGATTCCCGTAGCATGCACGTATGGTGAACCGTTATGTGATGAACTCGGAGCATGATTTATTTATTGATTGCCTTCCTTATGAGTGGCGGTCGGGGACGAGCAATGGTCTTTTCCTACCAATCTATCCCCCTAGGAGCATGCACATAGTACTTTGTTTCGATAACTAACAGATTTTTGCAATAAGTATGTGAGTTCTTTATGACTAATGTTGAGTCCATGGATTATACGCACTCTCACCCTTCCACCTTTGCTAGCCTCTCTAGTACCACGCAACTTTCGCCGGTACCATAAACCCACCATATACCTTCCTCAAAACAGCCACCATACCTACCTATCATGGCATTTCCATAGCCATTTCGAGATATATTGCCATGCAACTTTCCACTGTTCCGTCATTATGACACGCTTCATCATTGTCATATTGCTTTGCATGATCATGTAGTTGACATTGTATTTGTGGCAAGGCCACCGTTCATAATTCTTTCATACATGTCACTCATGCATCATTGCACATCCCGGTACACGGCAGAGGCATTCATATAGAGTCATATCTTGTTCTAAGTATCGAGTTGTAATTCTTGAGTTGTAAGAAAAATAAGTGTGATGATCATCATTATTAGAGGCTAGAGCATTGTCCCAGTGAGGAAAGGATGATGGAGACTATGATTCCCCCACAAGTCGATATGAGACTCCGGACGAAAATAAATAAATAAAAGAGGCCAAAGAAGCCCAAATAAAAAAAGAGAAAAGAGGCCATAAAAAGGAGAAGGCCCAAATAAAAAAAATAAAAAAATGAGAGAAAAAGAGAGAAGGGACAATGTTACTATCCTTTTACCACACTTGTGCTTCAAAATAGCACCATGATCTTCATAGTAGAGAGTCTCTCATGTTATCACTTTCATATACTAGTGGGAATCTTTCATTATAGAACTTGGCTTGTATATTCCAATGATGGGCTTCCTCAAATTGCCCTAGGTCTTCATGAGCAAGCAAGTTGGATGCACACCCACTTAGTTTCTTTTGAGCTTTCGTATACTTATAGCTCTAGTGCATCCGTTGCATGGCAATCCCTACTCACTCACATTGATATCTATTGATGGGCATCTCCATAGCCCATTGATACGCCTAGTTGATGTGAGACTATCTTCTCCTTTTTGTCTTCTCCACAACCACCATTCTATTCCACCTATAGTGCTATGTCCATGGCTCACGCTCATGTATTCCGTGAAGATTGAAAAAGTTTGAGAACATTGAAAGTATGAAACAATTGCTTGGCTTGTCATCGGGGCTGTGCATGATTTAGATATTTTGTGTGGTGAAGATAGAGCATAGCCAGACTATATGATTTTGTAGGGATAACTTTCTTTGGCCATGTTATTTTGAGAAGACATGATTGCTTAGTTAGTATGCTTGAAGTATTATTATTTTTATGTCAATATGAACTTTTGTCTTGAATCTTATGGATCTGAATATTCATACCACAATTAAGAAGAATTACATTGAAATTATGCCAACTAGCATTCCACATCAAAAATTCTTTCTTTTATCATTTACCTACTCGAGGATGAGCAGGAATTAAGCTTGGGGATGCTTGATACGTCTCCAACGTATCTATAATTTTTGATTGCTCCATGCTATATTATCTACTTTTTTGGGCAATATTAGGCTTTATTATCCACTTTTATATTATGCCAACTAGCATTCCACATCAAAAATTCTTTCTTTTATCATTTACCTACTCGAAGATAAGCAAGAATTAAGCTTGGGGATGCTTGATACGTCTCCAACGTATCTATAATTTTTGATTGCTCCATGCTATATTATCTACTTTTTTGGGCAATATTCAGCTTTATTATCCACTTTTATATTACTTTTGGGACTAACCTATTAACCGGAGGCCCAGCACAGATTTGCTGTTTTTTGCCTATTTCAGTGTTTTAAAGAAAAGGAATATCAAACGGAGTCGAAACGGAACAAAATCAACTAGAGAAGTTATTTTTGGAACGAAAGCCACCTGATGGACTTGGACCTCGCGTCAAGGAAGGAACGAGGAAGCCACGAGGGTGGGGGGCGCCCCCACCCCCCTAGGACGCGCCCCCTGCCTCGTGGGGCCCTCGTGGCTCCCCTGGCATACTTCTTCTGCCTATATAACTCCACGTACCCTAAAACTTCCAGAACAGACATTAGATCGGGAGTTCCGCCGCCAGAAGCTTCCGTAGCCACCGAAAACCAATCTAGACCCATTCCGACACCCTGCCGGAGGGGGCAATCCTTCTCTGGTGGCCATCTTTATCATCCCATTTCTCTCCATGACGAGGAGGGAGTAGTTCTCCCTCGGGGCTGAGGGTATGTACCAGTAGCTATGTGTTTGATCTCTCTCTCATGTTCTTGAGGTGATACGATCTTGATGTATCATGAGCTTTGCTATTATAGTTGGATCTTATGTTTCTCCTTCCCCTCTTCTCTCTTGTAATGAATTGAGTTTCCCCTTTGAAGTAAACTTATCGGATTGAGTCTTTAAAGATTTGAGAACACTTGATGTATGTCTTGCCGTGGATATCTGTGGTGACAATGGGATATCACGTGATTCACTTGATGTATGTTTTGGTGATCAACTTGCGGGTTCCGCCCATGAACCTATGCATAGGGGTTGGCACACGTTTTCGTCATGATTCTCCGGTAGGAACTTTGGGGCACTCTTTGAGGTCCTTTGTGTTGGTTGAATAGATGAATCTGAGATTGTGTGACGCATATCGTATAATCATACCCACGGATACTTGAGGTGACATTGGAGTATCTAGGTAACATTAGGGTTTTGGTTGATTTGTGTCTTAATGTGTTATTCTAGTACGAACTCTAGGGCTGTTTGTGACACTTATAGGAATAGCCCAACAGATTGATTGGAAAGAATAACTTTGAGGTGGTTTCGTACCCTACCATAATCTCTTCGTTCGTTCTCCCCTATTAGTGACTTTGGAGTGACTCTTTGTTGCATGTTGAGGGATAGTTATGTGATCCAATTATGTTATTATTGTTGAGGGAACTTACACTGGCGAAAGTATGAACCCTAGGCCTTGTTTCCTAGCATTGCAATACCGTTTACGCTCACTTTTATCATTAGTTTCCTTGCTGTTTTTATATTTTCAGATTACAAATACCTTTATCAACCATCCATATACCACTTGTATCACCATCTCTTCGCCGAACTAGTGCACCTATACAATTTACTATTGTATTGGGTGTGTTGGGGACACAAGAGACTCTTTGTTATTTGGTTGCAGGGTTGCTTGAGAGAGACCATCTTCATCCTATGCCTAATACGGATTGATAAACCTTAGGTCATCCACTTGAGGGAAATTTGCTACTGTCCTACAAACCTCTGCACTTGGAGGCCCAACAACGTCTACAAGAAGATGGTTGTGTAGTAGACATCATTGAACTTATTTATGACCAAGTAGCTACGTCATCTCTAGCCAGATTTTATTCAAGTATAAGAAATTTAGCAAGATTTGAGAGCCAAATTTTTGTTTGAACTTCTTGAATTGTACTAGTTGAAATTCATAGTAAAATTTATATACTGGTTTAAATTAGCTACATTTAAATATGTCTCCGGGGGGTGACCTATTTTCTAGGCTGTGGTTCTTCTCAAGGCAATGTTTTGTATGATCATAGTACTTGCCTTACAGACTAAGTTGTACTGACATTTCAGTTGTACTATTAGTGTTATTCTTGAGTGTGTCAATGTTTTATGGAATGTGAACTGAAGCTTCCCGTTCCTTTTTATATTTTTGTAGAATGAATGTACCGTTTTGTTCAAGCGTACCAGAACTCTCTGTCCTAGCATGCTAGTGGCTTGGAAATGTGTACTGATTGTGCGTAACAAGGCTCAACCAGAAGGTTCTATTGTAGAGGGGTACATACTTGAAGAGTGCATGACTTTTTGCAGTCGATTCGTTGATGGAATGCCTACCAAGCTAAGTCAGTCCGAACGTCATGAAGATGGAGGTACTGATCAATCACCAACAGGGATTAGCATAATGAGTACAGTTGATTACTCCAAGAAAGGTTTTGTTTGTTAATCATTGTCTTTGGCTGATATTAATCAAATGAGGCATTTCATAATAACAAACTATGAGGAAACCGCGCCATGCATTGAGTAAGGATACTTATATTTTTATTTCACATCATGATATGCTTTAATACTTTCATGTTCAACTAACAATAATTTATCTTTGAAGTGAACATCTTGAGGAGCTCATAAGGAACAATTCTCCTAATCCTAAAAAGCAGCACAAGGAAGAGTTTGTTGGTTGGTTTGAGAGACGGGTAATTTTCTTTCGCATTTTCACTTATGTTCCTTTTAATAACGTAACAACGTTGTACAATACACTCACACGTATTCTATTCCATGAAACAGATCACAGAACTCCACAATGATGGGAAGGTCAGCAATCTTATTTATGCACTAGCTAAAGGACCTGATCACGTAGCTCGGGTATACAACCGTACAGTTTTGAATGGATATTTCTTTCGGAATTCCTGTATAGAGCAGGACTTGAGTACATAAAATAGTGGCATCATAGTCAAGGGCGATGCAAACACAGGAAATATTGATTATTACGGGGTGATCAAGAAAATCATATTTCTTGACTTTCCTCCTAATAAGGAGGTTGTTCTATTCTAGTGTGACTGGTTTGATGTGCCTCCTGCGAACAGAACTGAGAGTAAGGCGTATAAGAAGGACAAATATGGAATTATTGACCTTGACACTACTCTACACCAATTCCAGGGAGACCCTTACATTCTAGGCCTCCAAGCTCAACAGGTTTTCTATGTGAGAGATGTGAAGAACCTTGATTGGGCAGCTGTTATTAAAATGAATCCATGAAATTTGTTTGCTCCTTCTGTTTTAAATGGTGTAGGCCTTGATGAAGCCATTGAAGCTGATGAGGGTGGTGAGGCAGATGTACTGGATGTCGTCAATGCAGAAATTACAGTGCCAAAAATTACAGTACCTGAAGAGATCACTAGTTGGTGTAGAAATGATGACGAAGGATCCAACATTGATGTTTCAGTCATAGAAAATATAAAACCTATTGAGTTTGAAGATGTCCAATTCGAATCTGATGATGATACGGATGATGATGAGGCTTATGTAAATGATGGTCATGTTGCTCCTTTGGGACAAGAAGAATTGGATGATGACCAGGGGTTCTTTGTATAGTTTTTAATTTCTTGGTAAGGTGTTTTTCACATGTGTAAGCCATGAGTATAAGTTCCTGAACTGTTATGATGGTTACCTACGAGAAATATCTCTCCTGAAGTTTAATCTGATATAAAACAAGTTGAGACAAGGCATGCCTGCATAGTGTCATATGTTGTGGCAAATGGGAATAAGAGCTAGTGCCCAACACTAACAATTTGGTGATGAAGAGAAGAGTAGTTGCTGTTATTTTAGTGTTGTTGCTATTTTCCTTTTGACAATGATGCTATGTACACACTGTTGCTATGAACTTATGGTTTTTTAGTGTTTTTGCTATTTTCACTACTCTGCCTTGAACTTATGGTCTTTTGTGTGAACAATCTATACAAGTATAGCTGCTGAAACTTGTGTGCTGTCATTTTGAAACATTTGTTATATATGTCGCTGAGATGGTTTGTTATATCCTACTACAATCTTGTGTCATATGTCCTTGTATATATCTTGATGTAGTGTTGTTGATCTGCTGATGAATTCTTGCTGAAAATTAGTCTGGGATACAACTGTTATGCTGCTCAATTGTTGGCTGAAGAGCTATTCAAATGAAGCCTGGGAGTGTTTAAAAATAGCTCGTATGCAGCCTTGCACAATTTCTCTACTTAACACATAATTTTATATTGAATCTCCTTTTTTATTAACAGCACACATAAATACATCACATCAAGCAAGATACAGAAAAATTAGGAAGAGAATGTGTGGTGCTCATTTCTCATGACTCACCTTTGTGAGAAGGGCATTGAGCTTGCCGTCTTTCGGGTGCCGATCACGACCTTCTACCGGAGGAGGTCAGTAGGTTGAGTGGAGGAGACCCTGGCGGTGCAAGAAACCCTAAAGTGAAGGGCGTCCGCAAGTGTGCAACGCTTCGCACATGCGTAAGCGAGCATTCCTCCAAGTTGTGGTACCACCGATGTCCACTTTGCAAGATATGTGACTAAAATGCAACTTAGGTGCAAGTTGTGTATAATGTGTTAATATCTCTGTAAACTAGTATGCCCCTTTAATTAGATCCTGCGAAGTAGTATAATAAATAAAGGAAAAAATCAGGAGCGCGGTAGAGAATATCGTTGCAATATCATGCTCCTTTTTGACAACACTAGAGGATTGTTGCATTATGTTGTACGTATTACCATGGATGCTCAATTTGTCGCAATATGTAATAGTTATTCAAACGCAACAAAGGTGAGGCAAAAAGTCACCCTATTACAACCAATACATGCTTTGTCGCAATAGTATTGGTGACTAGCGCCACATGTCAAAGGTGTTGCAATAGTATCTATGTACTTTGTTGCAATACGTAGCCTTTTTTGCAACAAGATGACCAAATCACGCAACAGGACATGACGGTCGCAATATCACTACCATATTACAATGACGATGCAGCTTGTGGCAATACATGGCTTCTATTGCAACAAAACGAGTAATTAGCGCGATGAAACGAAATTGTGGCAATATGTAGATCCTATTACCACGAACTGGAACTTTGTGGAAATATAGCATTTTATTGCAACAAAAGATAGTTGTAGCAATATTTTTTTTGCAATAGACCGGAATCCTTGTAGTGTTTTCCTGTTGCAGTACTTAGTAAATTTCTAACTACTATTAGCACGATGCTGTTAGTAGTCCTCGGCTGAAACTTAGTCTTTTTAGTGTTCTTCTGAAACTAAAAACTGAATTTTCTTAGTGTGATAGTACTACCGTAAATGTCTAAGCTGTACTGAGCGTCCAATTCTACTATTTTGTTGTTGTCCTTAGTTAGTCTGCCACAGTTTTTGTTTTTTTCTGAAAATATCCATGTATGATTTTTTGTTTCTGCATGACTAGTTTCAACTTCAACCTACTTCAACTTCAAATGGTGGATGAACAAAAATAGGAAGCTAGCAAACTTGTTGACTGACATAAGCAAACGATGTACATGATATAAATAGGCAAACTTGTTCAAACCCTGACACACATAACATAAGGTAGCTGGTTCAACATAACGAAAGCAAACTACAAATCTGAAACAACAATATTAAGGACAGGCAGAAGTGCGAGCAACACAAATGCAGACTTTCATGCATCCTCATCCCGCGAAGTTGCAGTGGTAGTAGGGGTCAGCTTCCTGCTCTTCTAAAATATCCCAACCTGTCATGATGTTGTCGATTGTCTTCCATGACTTGTACATGGCGTACGCATCTATTCCTACGTACATGATGAGGTTGTCTGGCAGCGGGATGGTGATACGTCTCCAATGTATCTATAATTTTTGATTGCTCCATGCTATATTATCTACTGTTTTGGGCAATATTGGGCTTTATTATCCACTTTCATATTACTTTTGGGACTAACCTATTAACTGGAGGCCCAGCCCAGATTTGCTGTTTTATGCCTATTTCAGTGTTTCAAAGAAAAGGAATATCAAACGTAGTCGAAACGGAACGAAATCAACTGGAGAAGTTATTTTTGGAAGGAAGCAACCCAGGGAACTTGGAGTGCACGTCAGGGGAGACACGGGCTGCCCACGAGGGTGGGGGGCGCGCCCACCCCTCTAGGGCGCGCCCCCCTGCCTCATGGGGCCCCCGTGGCTCCTCCGACGTACTTCCTGCACCCATATATATCGTCGTACCCTAAAACTTCCAAAATAGAGATTAGATCGGGAGTTCCGCCACCAGAAGCCTCCGTAGCCACCAAAAAAAACCAATCTAGACCCATTCCGGCACCCTGCCGGAGGGGGTAATCCCCCTCCGGTGGCCATCTTCATCATGCGATGCTCTCCATGACGTGGAGGGAGTAGTTCTCCCTCGGGGCTGAGGGTATGTACCAGTAGCTATGTGTTTGATCTCTCTCTCTCTCGTGTTCTTGATTTGGCACGATCTTGATGTATCGCGAGCTTTGCTATTATAGTTGGATCTGTTGTTTCTCCTCCCCCTCTACTCTCTTGTAATGAATTGAGTTTTCCCCTCGAAGTTATCTTATCGGATTGAGTCTTTAAAGATTTGAGAACACTTGATGTATGTCTTGCCGTGCGTATCTGTGGTGACAATGGGATATCACGTTATTCACTTGATGTATGTTTTGGTGATCAACTTGCGGGTTCCGCCCACGAACCTATGTTAGGGAGTCCTGGATTAGGGGGTCTCCGGACAGCCGGACTATCTCCATTGGCCGCACTATTAGACTACGAAGATACAAGATTGAAGACTTCGTCTCGTGTCCGGATGGGACTCTACTTGGCGTGGAAGGCAAGCTAGGCAATACGGATATGGATATCTCCTCCTTTGTAACCGACCTTGTGTAACCCTAACCCTCTCCGGTGTCTATATAAACCGAATGGTTTTAGTCCGTAGGACAACAACCATAACATACAATCATACCATAGGCTAGCTTCTAGGGTTTAGCCTCTCTGATCTCGTGGTAGATCTACTCTTGTACTACCCATATCATCAATATCAATCAAGCGGGACGTAGGGTTTTACCTCCATCAAGAGGGCCCGAACCTGGGTAAAACATCGTGTCCCCTGCCTCCTGTTACCATCCGGCCTAGATGCACAGTTCGGGACCCCCTACCCGAGATCCGCCGGTTTTGACACCGACATTGGTGCTTTCATTGAGAGTTCCTCTATGTCGTCGCCGTTAGGCTTGATGGCTCTTGCTATCATCGATAGCAATGCGGTCCAGGGTGAGAATTTTCTCCCCGGACATATCTTCGTATTCGGCGGCTTTGCACTGCGGGCTAATACGCTTGGCCATCTGGAGCAGATTGAAAGCTACGCCCCTGGCCATCAGGTCAGATTTGGAAGTTTGAACTACACGGCCGACATCCGCGGAGACTTGATCTTCGACGGATTCGAGCCATAGCCGGGCGCGCCGCACTGTCGCGATGGGTATGACCAAGCTCTGCCGTCGAACAGTACACCAGAGGCCGCGCCCGCATCTGCTCCGACCCTTAGTTCGGAGCCAACTACGCCAATCGAGGATGGGTGGTTAGACACCGCCTCAGGGGCCGCAGTCTCAACGGCGATCAAGCCGAACACCAGCATAATCCTCTGCGCAGCCCGTGACTCCAAGGAGCCGGACTCTTTTCCGGACTCCGAACCATCCGCGCCCCTGCCAATCGAATCCGATCGGGAGCCGATCATGGAATTCACCGCCGCGGATATCTTTCAGCACTCGCCCTTCGATGACATTGTGAATTCACTAAGGTCTCTCTCTCTCTTTGTCAGGAGAGCCCTGGCCGGATTATGGCCAACAGGATTGGGATGCGGACGACAAAGAAATTCGACGCCCACCCACCACCCACTTCGTAGCCACTGTCGATGATTTAACCGACATGCTCGACTTCGACTCCGAAGACATCGACGGTATGGACGACGATGTCGGAGACGAACATGAACCAGCACCTATAGGGCACTGGAAAGCTACCTCGTCATATGACATATACATGGTGGATACACCCAAAGAAGGCAATGGCGACGGGATAGCGGAGGATGACCCCTCCAAGAAGCAACCCAAACACCGACGTCAGCGGCACCGCTCTAAGTCCCGCCACAGCAAAAGTGGTGATACTGGCACAGGAGATAATAACACTCCGGATAGTGCCAAAGAAAACAACAAACCCCTCCAGCAAGATTTAGAGCAGGAGGATGAAGGAGCAAGCTCTCCTGAGAAAGCGGTAGACGGAGAGGAGGAGGATGAAAATTACATCCCCCCCTCCGAAGACGAGGCAAGCCTCAGCGACGATGAATTCTCCATCCCAGAGGATCCCGTCGAACAAGAGCGCTTCAAGCGCCGGCTTATGGCCATAGCAAATAGCATGAAGAAAAAGCAGCAGCAGCTTCAAGCTGATCAAGATCTGCTAGCTGATAAATGGACTGAAGTCCTCGCGGCCGAGGAATATAAACTCGAGCGCCCCTCCAAGAGTTACCCAAGGCGCAGGTTACTACCCCGACTGGAGGAAGAAGCGTATGATACGGCTGATCGGCCACCTCGTGGCCGCGATAGAGAGGCATTCCAGCCAAAAGCTCAGCCTCCACCCCAACGCCATTCAAATAAAAAGGCATGGGGAGATACGCCAGACCTGCGAGACATATTGGAGGACAAGGCAAAGCATTCAAGATCGATCTACGGATCACGAGGGCGCACCACTCTGCGAGACAACAAACGTCATGCCGGATACAGTAAAAGAAAATCCGACCGGGTCGAACACAGCGGGCAAGACCCATTCGAGCTGCATCGAGATATAGCCCAATACAGAGGTGCCGCACACCCCTTATGCTTCACAGATGAAGTAATGGAACATCAATTCCCAGAAGGTTTCAAACCTGTAAATATTGAATCATACGACGGCACAATAGATCTCGCAGTATGGATTGAGGACTTCCTCCTCCACATCCACATGGGCCACGGCGATGACTTACACGCCATCAAATACCTCCCACTAAAGCTCAAAGGACCAGCGCAGCATTGGCTTAACAGCTTGCCAGCGGACTCCATTAGTTGTTGGGAAGATCTGGAAGCCGCATTCCTCGACAACTTTCAGGGCACTTATGTGCGACCACCAGACGCCGATGATTTGAGCCACATAATTCAGCAGCCAGAAGAGTCGGCCAGGCAATTCTGGACTCGGTTCCTTACAAAGAAAAATCAAATCGTCGATTGTCCTGATGCGGAGGCCTTAGCGGCTTTCAAGCACAACATCCGAGATGAGTGGCTAGCCCGGCACCTTGGTCAGGAAAAGCTGAAATCTATGGCAGCTCTCACAACGCTCATGACCCGCTTTTGTGCGGGAGAAGACAGTTGGCTGGCTCGCAGTAATAACATATCAAAGAACCATGGTACCTCAGATACCAAGGACGGCAATAGCAGGTCACGTCGCAACAAGCATAAGCGCCGCATTAACAGCGAAAATACTAAGGATACGACAGTCAATGCCGGATTCAAAGGCTCTAAACCCGGTCAGCGGAAAAAGCCATTCAAACAAAGTACGTCGGGTCCATCCAGCTTGGACCGTATACTCGATCGCTCGTGTCAAATACACGGCACCACAGACAAGCCAGCCAATCACACCAACAGGGATTATTGGGTGTTCAAGAAGGCCGGCAAGTTAATTGCTGAAAACAAGGATAAGGGGCCGCATAGCGATGACGAGGAGGAGCCCCGGCAGCCGCACACTGGAGGACAGAAGAGGTTTCCCCCGCAAGTGCGGACGGTGAACATGATATACGCAACCCACATCCCCAAGAGGGAGCGGAAGCGTGCGCTCAGGGACGTATATGCGTTGGAGCCAGTCGCCCCAAAGTTCAACCCTTGGTCCTCCTGTCCGATCACCTTCGATCGCAGGGACCACCCCACCAGTATCTGTCATGGCGGATTCGCCACACTGGTCCTAGACCCAATCATTGATGGATTTCACCTCACTCGAGTCCTTATGGACGGCGGCAGCAGCCTGGACCTGCTTTATCAGGACACAGTGCGCAAAATGGGTATAGACCCCTCAAGGATCAAACCCACAAAAACGACCTTTAAGGGCGTCATTCCAGGTGGAGAGGCCCATTGCACAGGCTCAATTACACTAGAAGTGGTCTTCGGATCCCCGAATAACTTCCGAAGCGAAGAGTTAATCTTCGATATAGTCCCGTTTCGCAGTGGTTATCACGCACTACTCGGGCGAACTGCATTTGCTAGATTCAATGCGGTACCGCATTATGCATACCTCAAGCTCAAGATGCCAGGACCTCGCGGAGTTATCACAGTCAATGGAAAGACAGAGTGCTCTCTCCGAACAGAGGAGCACACCGCAGCCCTCGTAGCAGAAACGCAAAGCAGCCTCTCAAGGCAATCAACCAGTTCGGCGCTTCACAGCCCGGACACCTTCAAGCACGCTCGGGGCAATCGGCAAATAGACCGCCTGGCGCGATCTGAGCTCGCATAGCAATGCGGTGTCCACCCCAATACTAGCCCAGCGGCGAAACTCGTGTCGCGCGTACATAATTACGCATTAAAAATACCATGGGCACAGGTGGGGAGGGGGGCACAACTGCGGCACGCCCCAAGACGCGGCCTAAACCGCACTAGGGGCTTCCCGTTTGGTTGTTTTTCTTTTTCTTTCAGGACCTTAATCTCTGGAAACACTGTCTGGCAGCACTATTGCCGAACACACGATGCAGCAACCAAGGAGGCAGACAGCTACGTCATACCACGGAATTCCCAGGTTGATTACAGTAACGAGTGAAATATTCAATTTAACATCATTCCTCAGCTTGCCCTTGGAAGGAACATAGTCCTACTCTTTGCTTATCGCACTATCTGTATCACTCTGCTTTAACGCAATTTTTTAATAAATAATGCATGACATTACGACTATTATTGCATTCTTGTTATATATATGTATATATATGTGTGTGTGTTCATTAATGATGCCTTGCAACCGTACACTATGGTACGACCAATACACCAGGGGCTTACGTACCCCACAATGCGGTGTGAAAAGTCCGAACACTTTCACAAGTGCGGCACCCCGAACTTATAGCATTATATGCATCAGCTCCGAATCATGTCTTTGGTGAAATGTTGGGTTTGCCCGGCTCCTATGTTTTGGTACCTTACGTTCCGCTCTATCGGCTAAGGTAGCTCTAGGAGAACTACTGCGATTGTGCCGTGGTTCTGCTGGGTTTAGCACCTCAGTAGAGAAAGCTAAAACTGACTGTCATGATAAGGCGAGAGACTGGTCACTGTTTAGTGAGGTTTTTCGAGTCCCTAAAGACTTATGCCGCTTAGGGCGAGGGGCCGGCCCTGTCCGGCTTACAGGCGTGTATCGCGCCCCGAATTCAGCCTTTCGAATACCAGGGGCTTCGCCGAAATTTAAAATTATAGAATTCTATGGCTAAGTGAGAGTGATAAAGCATTATTAGTCTGGTTGCCTTGTTCGTTGTGCTGAGCACCTCCCTCAAAGGACCCAAATATGGGAACAAGAGTGCTCAGGTTTATCCCGAACACCCCAGCACTCATGGCATGGGGGCAGAAGCCGAGGACTAGCCATCTCTCAGATTGGATAAACGGCCAAACAGAAGGTAATATTTTAAATTCACACAAGCGTTGCATAGCGCATATGAAACAAGTTTTCATCATACAGGATCACACGAGCAAGTCTCATTCAGATATCACATCTTTTGAGCACTCATCCGTGATGAGACGGGCACCCGGCAGAACACCCTCGTAGTACATCTCGGGGTGGCGGTGCTCCTTGCCCTCTGGCGGCCCCTCCTTGATTAGCTTCACGGCATCTAGCTTGACCCATTGCAATTTCACACGGGCGAAAGCCCGACATGCACCTTCAATGCAGACAGATCGCTTGACGACCTCTAGCCGCGGGCAGGCATCCACAAGCCGCCTCACCAGGCCGAAGAAGCTGTTCGGAAGGGCGTTGCCAGGCCACAATCAGACTATAAAGCTCTTCATGGCCTGATCGGCTGCCTTATGTAACTCGACCATCTGCTTCAGCTGGTCGCTCATTGGCACCGGATGTTCGGCCTCAGCATACTGAGACCAGAACAACTTCTCTGTCGAGCTTCCGTCCTCAGCCTGGTAAAATTGTGCGGCATCGGACACACTGCGAGGCAAATCTGCGAATGCTCCTGAAGAGCCCCGGTCCGGGTAAGTAATCGGTAATTTACTTTTACATGCTTGCTTTGCATATGGAAAGCCTTACCCGCCGCTATCTTCTTCATCGCATCGATCTCTTGGAGGGCCTTTTGGGCTTCGGCCTTGGCACTTTTACACTCTCGAGGGCCGCAGCAAGCTCAGACTCCGGCGTCTTGGAGTCAAGCTCCAACGCCTCGTGCTTCGCCACAAGAGCCTGGAGCTCTTGCTGCACCTCGCCCACCCGAGCCTCGTGCTTCTCTCGCTCGGTGCGCTCCTTGGCCACTGTATCTTCGGCCTTGGTTAGTGCTTGCTTCAGGGTTTCCACCTCGGTCGTGGGCCCTGGCAAACATACAATGATCTTGTCATTTTGCAATCGCGTCCTCTTTTATATATACATAAGACAGGGTATTACTTACCCTTGTTCTCCTCGAGCTGCCTCTTGGCAAGGCCGAGCTCTTTCCTGGACCCCTCGAGGCCCTGCTTCAGTACGGCGACCTCCGCAGTCAGTGCGGTGGACGCCATCAGCGAAGCCTACATACGCATATTGACATACTTATATTAGACTCCTGCGCTATTATTTGATCCTCTATTCGGCTTTTCTTTGTGAACACCGAACAAAGCATCAGGGGCTACTGTCTATGCGGTAATATTTCTACTACATTTTAAAACACTTACCTCGAAGCCTGTTAGAAGGCTGGCACATGCTTCAGTCAAACCGCTCTTGGCGGACTGAACCTTCTGGATCACCGCACTCATGATAGTGCGGTGCTCCTCGTCGATGGAAGCACTGCGAAGCGCTTCCAGCAGATTGTCCGGTGCCTCTGGATGGACAGAGGTCACCGGCACAGGCGTCTTGCCCCTCTTAGAAGGAGGCCGCCTGCCCTAGCCCGGAACCGCTGGAGGGTCTGGCGCGGTGTTCGGCTAAGGGCCAAACTCGGAGCTCTCAAGGGCCCCGTCCCCTTGGCTCCTGGAGTCCGGAAGGTCGCCTTGAGGCGCCTCCGGGGCTGTCTCCCCTCGATTCGGTGCCTCTTGAGATAACACCTCGACGTCGTCGGCAGGATGAGGGGAGGTGGCGGCAGGGACTGGTTCGCTATCCATGTCCGACAAGCCCAAGGAGTCGTCCGATGATACATCGATGCTGGCTCGTGGCGGCCTGCATAATTGCGTTCGGCGTTAGAGAAAGCAGTGCTACAAAGGAATCCTATGAGTTACTTTGGTATCCGAATACTTACGATCTCCCCAGGGGCTTGACCCTGGGCAACCACTCGTCTTCGCCTTCGCCGGCGGTGATGGAACCGTCCGGAAGGAGAGTCCTTCCCTTCTTGGACCCTCCGGCCTCCCCGGTTGGGGCGGCCTTCCTTTTCTTGTCTCCCTCAGTCGGTGGGGGAGCATCTTCTTCTTCTTCTTCCTCGTCTTCGGGGGAAGAGTGTGCTGCAGAGTCATCGGATGGTGAGTCCGACGATGCCTGGCGTCGGGAACTCTTTCGGGTTCCCTTGGCCTTCTTGGTCTTCTCCGGCACCGTATAAGGGGCCGGAGTCAACATCTTCGCTAGAAGAGCGTCTGCGGGGCCTTCGGGCAAAGGAGCCGGACAATCGATCTGTCCGGCCATCTTCTGCCAGTCCTGTCAATGGCACGGGAGTTTAGATCCCGCATATAGTCAATCTATATAAAAAATAAGTATCCTGTGAAAGGTAAAGTAGCTTACCGCACTGGCTTGGCGCTTCGTGCTGAATCCGCGATCCTCAGTAATGGGGGGGGCCTCGGCACTTTTGAATAGCACCCTCTAGGCGTCTTCATGAGTCGTGTCGAAGAGCCTGTTCAGAGTTCGGTGCTGTGCCGGATTGAACTCCCACAAGTTGAACTCCCGTTGTTGGCACGGGAGTATCGGCGGATGAGCATACTTGGACTATGTTGACAAGCTTGAGATTCTTGTCCACCATGTTTTGAATACATGTTTGAAGTCCGGTCAGCTCTTTCGAACTACCCCAGGACAGGCCCTTCTGTTTCTAGGAGGTGAGCCGCGTGGGGATGCCAGATCGGAACTCGGGGGGCCGCTGCCCATGCAGGGTCGCGCGGCTCAGTGATATAGAACCACCCCGATTGCCACCCCTTTATGGTTTCCACAAAGGAGCCCTCGAGCCATGTTACGTTGGGTATCTTGCTCACCATGGCGCCTCCACACTCCGCCTGGCGGCCGCCCACCACCCTCGGCTTGACATTGAAGGTCTTCAGCCATAAGCCGAAGTGGGGCTTGATGCGGAGGAAGGCCTCGCACATGACGATAAACGCCGAGATGTTGAGGATGAAGTTCAGGGCCAGATCGTGGAAATCCAGGCCGTAATAAAACATGAGCCCCCGGACGAAGGGATGGAGAGGGAATCCCAGTCCGCGGAGGAAATGGGTAAGGAATACTACCCTCTCATGGGGCCTGGGGGTGGGGATGAGCTGCCCCTCATCTGGGAGCCGGTGCGCGATGTCGTCGGGCAGGTATCCGGCTCCCCTCAGTTTCTTGATGTCTCTCTCCGTGACGGAGGAGACCATCCACCTGCCTCCCACTCCGGACATGATTGGAGAAGGTTGAGGTGGGAAGTGCGGACTTGGGCGCTAGAGCTCGAGTGTGCGAAAATGGATGGGCAAGGGAGGAAGAAGGCGTGGATAGAAAGGTGAATCCTTATCCCTTTATATGGGCGGACGAAACTAAGCGTCCCCACTTGCCTGGTAAAACTCGCTTATCCCCCAAGCGCCGCAATTGATGGCGCGGTTGGGTTACCCATGCCCGTATTGATGAGAATCCCGTAATAAGGGGACACGATCTCTGCTTTGACAAGACGTGTCGAAAAACTGCGTCGCGTTATGTGCGGGGCTAGTTAAAAGAAACGGTTCGAATAATCACCGGACCATGACGCAACGTTATGCTGCCAAAACAAGCCAGCAAATTAGATCTGCGAAGATATTATTCTCTCTACGGTGGAATGTGGAACTTATTTTGCAGGGTCGGACACTATCCTCGTATTCAAATTCTTCTGTGATGTATTCGGAGAAGGAACCCGCCTTGCAATGCCGAAGACAATACTGCGCGCCGGACTCATCGTCATTGAAGCCTGGTTCAGGGGCTACTGAGGGAGTCCTAGATTAGGGGGTCTCCGGACAGCCGGACTATCTCCATTGGCCGCACTATTAGACTACGAAGATACAAGATTGAAGACTTCGTCTCGTGTCTGGATGGGACTCTACTTGGCGTGGAAGGCAAGCTAGGCAATACGGATATGGATATCTCCTCCTTTGTAACCGACCTTGTGTAACCCTAACCCTCTCCGGTGTCTATATAAACCAAAGGGTTTTAGTCCGTAGGACAACAACCATAACATACAATCATACCATAGGCTAGCTTCTAGGGTTTAGCCTCTCTGATCTCGTGGTAGATCTACTCTTGTACTACCCATATCATCAATATCAATCAAGCAGGACGTAGGGTTTTACCTCCATCAAGAGGGCCCGAACCTAGGTAAAACATCGTGTCCCCTGCCTCCTGTTACCATCCGGCCTAGACGCACAGTTCGGGACCCCCTACCCGAGATCTGCTGGTTTTGACACCGACACTATGCATAGGGGTTGGCACACGTTTTCGTCGTGATTCTCCGGTAGAACTTTGGGACACTCTTTGAGGTTCTATGTGTTGGTTTGAATAGATGAATTGAGATTGTGTGATGCATATCGTATAATCATGCCCACGGATACTTGAGGTGACATTGGAGTATCTAGGTGACATTAGGGTTTTGGTTGATTTGTGTCTTAAGGTGTTATTCTAGTACGAACTCTAGGGCTGTTTGTGACACTTATAGGAATAGCCCAACGGATTGATTGGAAAGAATAACTTTGAGGTGGTTTCGTACCCTACCATAATCTCTTCGTTCGTTCTTCGCTATTAGTGACTTTGGATTGACTCTTTGTTGCATGTTGAGGGATAGTTATGTGATCCAATTATGTTAGTATTGTTGAGGGAACTTACACTAGCGAAAGTGTGAACCCTAGGCCTTGTTTCCTAGCATTGCAATACCATTTACACTCACTTTTATCATTCATTACCTTGCTTTTTTTATATATTTTCAGATTACAAAAACTATTATCTACCATGCATATAACACTTGTATCGCCATCTCTTCACCGAACTAGTGCACCTATACAATTTACCATTGTATTGGGTGTGTTGGGGACACAAGAGACTCTTAGTTATTTGGTTGCAGGGTTGCTTGAGAGAAACCATCTTCATCCTACGCCTCCTACGGATTGATAAACCTTAGGTCATCCACTTGAGGGAAATTTGCTACTGTCCTACAAACCTCTGCACTTGGAGGCCCAACAACGTCTACAAGAAGAAGGTTGTGTAGTAGACATCAAGCTCTTTTTTGGCACCGTTGCCGGGGAGGTTAGCACTTGAAGGCATGTCTTTAGATCTTGCAATCGAGTCTTTTAGTTTCTTGTTTTATCACTAGTTTAGTTTATAAAAGAAAACTATAAAAAATGGAATTGAGTTTGTCTCATACGCTTCACCTTTTTAATATCTTTCGTGAGTATGATGGAAAGGATAATTCTGCTCAAGTGCTAGAAGAAGAAATCTATAAAATGTTTTGCACTAAATATTTGAATGATGAGCATGATTGCAATGTTGTTAGTATGAATTCCTTGAATATCCATGATGCTAATGATATGCAAAGCCACAAGCTTGGGGAATCTATGTTTGATGAAGATGATATTTTTTGTCCCCCAAGTTTTGATGAGCAAATTTATTATGATGAAAGCATGCCTCCTATCTATGATGATTATTGTGATGACACGTATGCTTTAAAGAATAATGATAACCATGAAACTTGTCATCTTGATCTTAATTTGCAATCACATGATAGTTATTTTGTTGAGTTTGCTCCCACTATTCCGAATGAGAAGAATTTTGCTTGTGTGCAGAGTAGTAAATTTACTATGCTTGTAGATCATGAAAAGAATGCTTTAGGTGCTGATTATATTGTTGAATTCATTCATGATGCTACTGAAAATTATTACGAGGGAGGAATATGTGCTTGTAGGAATTGCAATAATATCAAGTTTCTTCTCTATGTGCTTAAAATTTTGAAGTTATGCCTGTTTTGCCTTCCTATGCTAGTTGATTATTGTTCCCACAAGTTGTTTTCTCACAAAATCCCTATGCATAGGAAGTATGTTAGACTTAAATGTGCTAGTCATATTCTTCATGATGCTCTCTTTATGTTTCAATTCTTATCCTTTATGTGAGCATCATTGAAATCATCATGCCTAGCTAGGGGCGTTAAACGATAGCGCTTGTTGGGAGGAAACCCAATTTTATTTTAGTTCCTTGATTTTTGCTCCTGTTTAGTAATAAATAATTCATCTATCCTCTGATTATATGTAGTTTTATGCTTTTAATTAGTGTTTGTGCCAAGTAGAACCATTGGGAAGACTTTGGGAAAGTCTTGTTGATCATGCTGTCAAAAACAGAAACTTTAGCGCTCACGAGAATTGCTGCCATTTTTATTTGGAGAGTGATATTTAGTTAATTATTTTTGAATATGATTAATATATAAATTACTCAGGTCCAGCAATTTATTTGAGAATTTTATGAGTTCCAAAAGTATACGTTTGATCCACATTACTACAGACTGTTCTGTTTTTGACAGATTCTATTTTTCATGTGTTGTTTACTTATTTTGATGAATCTATGGCTAGTAAAATAGTTTATAAACCATAGATTAGTTGGAATACAGTAGGTTTAACACCAATATAAATAAATAATGAGTTCATTACAGTACCTTGAAGTGGTCTTTTGTTTTCTTTCGCTAACGGAGCTCATGAGATTTTCTACTTTAAGTTTTGTGTTGTTGAAGTTTTCAAGTTTTGGGTAAAGATTCAATGGACTATGGAATAAGGAGTGGCAAGAGCCTAAGCCTGGGGATTCCCAAGGCACCCCAAGGTAATATTCAAGGACAACCAAGAGCCTAAGCTTGGAGATGCCCCGGAAGGCATCCCCTCTTTCGTCTTCGTTCATCGGTAACTTTACTTGGAGCTATATTTTTATTCGCCACATGATATGTGTTTTTCTTGCAGCATCAATTTATTTTGTTAGGATTTGCTTGCTGTTATTTAGAATAATGTTTTGCATCTTTTATTTCAATAAAAGTGGCATTGATAGCCTTTACTATGCCTATGTTACAAGTATACATGTTGCTGTTTGAAAACAGAAAGTTTACCGCTGTTGCAATAATTCCCTAGAAAATTCAGAGTGTGATAAAGTGTTGAAACCTTTTGCATATTAAGCTCTGATAAATTTACTACAGTGGGAATTTTCTTTCATAATTTTTGGAGCTAGGAAATTATGGATGTTGCTGCATTCTTTACAGACTGTCCTGTTTAGGCAGATTGCTGTTATGTTTGCATTGTTTGCATATGTTTGCTTCTTTAATGATTCTATTTGAGGATAGGACTATTAAATATGCAGAGGCATTTAGTATGCAATGTTAAATAATAATTTTAGTGATTTGCTACAGTAGAGTATGATAAGTTTTTGGCAATGGTTTATACTAACTTATCTCACGAGTCCTTGTTGAGTTTTGTTTGGATGAAGCTTTTGAGATTTAGGGAGACCTTGATATGAGAGGAATTAAGGAGACACAAAATCTCAATCTTGGGGATGCCCAAGGCACCCCAAGATAATATCTCAAGAATTCTCTAGCATCTAAGCTTGGGGATGCCCTGGTTGGCATCCCACCTTTCTTCTTCAACAACTATCGGTTAGTTTTGGTTGATCCTAAGTTTTTGCTTCTTCACATGATGTTTGCTGTTCTTAGAATGTCATTTTATTTTGCTTTGCTTTATGTTTGAATAGAATACCAAGGTCTGAAATTATTAAATGTTAGAGAGTCTTCACATAGTTGCATAATTATTCGACTACTCATTGATCTTCACTTAAATCTCTCGGAGTAGTTTGTCATTTGCTCTAGTACTTCACTTATATCTTTTAGAGCATGGTGGTAGTTTTATTTTTAAGAAATAGATGAACTCTCATGCTTCACTTAGATTATTTTGAGAGTCTTAAATAGCATGGTAATTTGCTTAAAATCCTAATATGCTAGGTATTCAAGAATAATAAAATTCTCTTATGAGTGTGTTGAATACTATGAGAAGTTTGATACTTGATAATTGTTTTGAGATATGGAGATGGTGATATTAGAGTCATGCTAGTTGAGTAGTTGTGAATTTGATAAATACTTGTGTTGAAGTTTGTGATTCCCATAGCATGCACGTATGGTGAACCGTTATGTGATGAAGTTGGAGCATGATTTATTTATTGATTGTCTTCCTTATGAGTGGCGGTCGGGGACGAGCGATGGTCTTTTCCTACCAATATATCCCCCTAGGAGCATGCGCGTAATACTTTGCTTTGATAACTTATAGATTTTTGCAATAAGTATGTGAGTTCTTTATGACTAATGTTGAGTCCATGGATTATACGCACTCTCACCCTTCCACCATTGCTAGCCTCTCTAGTACCGCGCAACTTTCGCCGGTACCATAAACCCACCATATACCTTCTCAAAACAGCCACCATACCTACATATTATGGCATTTCCATAGCCATTACGAGATATATTGTCATGCAACTTTCCACCATTCCCTTTATTATGACACACTCCAGCATCATCATATTGCTTAGCATGATCATGTAGTTGACATCGTATTTGTGGCAAAGCCACCATTCATAATTCTTTCATACATGACACACTACAACAAACATCCCCCTATACCAACGCATTTGTACCAACGATATCACAGGATGTGTTGTTTATCCCACCTCCCACCTCCCGCACTTAGAGCTAACCTCCTCGTCCCTAAAAAACCTCCCCGTACCCACACCTCATCCACCCAAATCACGCAGCCAAAATTTCTATCCGCCATCTCTCCCCCTGAATCCCGTCTCTCTCACCTGCGACTTCCATGGCCAGCCGCCGCACCTTTGATTCTAGATAGATCCGACGCTGTCCTGCACCGTCCCATGTAGGCCAGACTCCCCCTCAATTGTCTCTTCCTATATTCTGCTGCGGCGACGTCGTCCGTGCCACTGCACGCATCCCTGCAGTAACCCTAGCCGCCACGGATCACCGGCGCAGCTCGCCCGTTTCTGTCTTGGAGGCCACTACCCCACGTCGCTGCTGCTGGCTCGGACATGGGTCTGAAACAAGCTATTGTGTCGGGTGCTGCTCCTTCTCTCGATGGTGGCCTGCAGTGGAGACAGGCCCGAGGTTAGGGGAGCCGGGGGTGTAGCCGGCCGTGTTCCTCAAGACCTCGACTATCAATTGGATCCCTCCAGTGCGGGTGGTTCTTGCGGCTCGCAAAGCCTTCAGTGGCGATGGTACACTTTTGGATTTATTTTGGTGCCCGGCGTAGTCTTGCTTTGGTGGCCCTGTGTCCGTTTGCTTGCAGCTGCGTGCGTGCTTGGCTGTTGTGCATGTGTCTGTGTGGTGTAAGCGTTCTGATAGAAAGTGCAGCCCTTGGTGACGATGATTGTTTGCTACCATAGCAAGTTGCTATTACTGCTACCTCTGGTTGCTATTGCTACTGGTGCTGATTTTGCTGCTACTTAGTACCTATACATTAGATAAAAGATGATATGCATTCCCAAATAAAAATATAGATAATCTGTATGTTCTAAAATTCTTGCAAACTGAACCAACTACTTGTCATCTCTTCTCTAATCTCTTCCCTTGATCAGATTCTCTTTTATGCTCTCCATTGCAAATATTACTCAATAATTTGTTGACTGAAGTGTATTACTCAATATGTACAATGCGTACAGTAATAATCTCTGCTCTTGATTTTTCCCATGCAATTTTTGCCTGCCAAGATGTCAGCTAATAGTCAGTCAGTTCTAAACACTTGTAGTAACCGTGATGTTGGTATCAAACTGTCCTACAGGTCAGGTTTTGAATTGTTGACAATAGATGCACAATAGATAAGACTGTGTAAGGGATTAACTTGCTTTAATGGCGTGCAGCTTCAGGGGCAGATGGAAGGAAATGTACAGCTTAATTATGACAAGGTCGCAAAAAGTGGGGTAACCCATTCGCTTACTTGGTAAACTCTCTCCCCTGGTCCAGGCCACTATAAGGTGTCCATTTCTTTATCTTCTCCTAGCATTCTTATTTATTCCATATCCTTAATTTTTACACTAACTGGTCCAATGAATCTTTGTTAGTTAATTGTGCCAATATATGTCTATTTTTTCCGGTCTTAATTTTTGTCCAGGCCCATATTTTGTAGAGTCATATAGGTATCGATATTCAGTTATTAAATGACATGACAAACAATACGTGATTAGGGAGCTGAGCTATGACCAAAGATCAAATTCTCCGGGTTAAATGAAAAGTCACATTGGCAGTAAAGGCACATGGGTCGTGTTTCTTAGTTTTGAGAAAAAAAATGTTCATCCATTACTCAGCTTTGCTTTTATTCGGATAGTTCAGCCATTACATAGGTCACCCCTCATGCATTTTCATAAATATGTATTTAGCTCTAGTGCTTGGTATGGTCCTCAGGAATTAAATAGTGCCACATTAAATTATTTTTAATTTTGTGTAAACTCCCTGGATCCTACCTTCTCTAGATATAAATTCTCAGGAGCCCAAATCTAATGATTTGTTTCTTTTCATGTTGTTTCTTCTACTGGTTCTGAGAATTTTATTTTTGAATTGAGAAATTCCAATGTGACAATGTAGTTCTCAGGTATCTACAAAGTTTTCTGTGATGTAGATTAGTTAATGATTTTTGGGCTATTGGCATTCAGTTTTTTTCCTAATACATCATACCAAGCATGAGCTGTACGTAAGTAATGGTGACACAAAACTAACTAAGGCTGAGACATTTATGTGGTTCCTTAGTACAATGTATAGTATGTATGTTTTTAAACTTCACTTGGAATTTATGCCTAAATAGTATTATGATTTTTCTTTGTAGGTTGAGAATTTCAATACTAGATGATTAATTGGATCCTTGGAGAAGTATGATGATTCTTGGTACTTGGAGGAGAAACAATACAGTTCTACGAATGTTTAGAAATTTCATTTTTTTCTAAGAAAGTATTGTACTCGTAGTTGATGATACTTGCATTGTAATAACAGATTGTTCCGTTGAATCAATATATGACTTCCATTTCTACTCTATCGAATCTTACTAAAGTTATACCTTGTACTGCCATTCTACTAAAGGTATACATGTACTGCCATTCACACTAAGTACTATTTTAAACGATCATATATGGAGGTTATTCTATTATGCAAGCACCAGTGCATAGAACAATAGTGTTATAAACGACTATATATGGAGGTTATTCTATTTTGCAAGCACCAACGCATAGAAGCGTTGCATGGATTTGTTGTTGCCTTGCAACACATTATTCTCCAGATTACCAACGGATCTATATACGTTGTTGTAGACCCTTGCAACGCCACCAACGACAACGCATATGAATTCATTGGTGTAGACCTTAGCAACGCTTATACAAACAAACGACAACGCATCTAAACGTTGCTGAAGGGGGGTTCCTGTTGTAGTGACACTCATGAGTCATTGCACATCCCAGTACACCGCCGGAGGCATTCATATAGAGTCATATCTTGTTCTAAGTATCAAGTTGTAATTCTTGAGTTGTAAGTAAATAAAAGTGTGATGATCATCATTATTAGAGCATTGTCCCAGTGAGGAAAGGATGATGGAGACTATGATTCCCCCACAACTCGGGATGAGACTCCGGACGAAAAATAAATAAAAGAGGCCAAAGAAGCCCAAATAAAAAAAGGAAGAAAAGAGGCCATAAAAAAGAGAAAAGGCCCAAATAAAAAAATAAAAAATGAGAGAAAAAGAGAGAAGGGACAATGCTACTATCTTTTTACCACACTTGTGCTTCAAAGTAGCACCATGATCTTCATGATAGAGAGTCTCCTATGTTGTCACTTTCATATACTAGTGGGAATCTTTCATTATAGAACTTGGCTTGTATATTCCAATGATGGGCTTCCTCAAAATGCCCTAGGTCTTCGTGAGCAAGCGAGTTGGATGCACACCCACTAGTTTCTTTTGTTGAGCTTTCATACATTTATAGCTCTAGTGCATCCGTTGCATGGCAATCCCTACTCACTCACATTGATATCTATTGATGGGCATCTCCATAGCCTGTTGATACGCCTAGTTGATGTGAGACTATCTTCTCCTTTTTGTCTTCTCCACAACCACCATTCTATTCCACCTATAGTGCTATGTCCATGGCTCACGCTCATGTATTGCGTGAAGATTAAAAAAGTTTGAGAACATCAAAAGTATGAAACAATTGCTTGGCTTGTCATCGGGGTTGTGCATGATTTAAATATGTTGTGTGGTGAAGATAGAGCATAGCCAGACTATATGATTTTGTAGGGATAACTTTCTTTGGCCATGTTATTTTGAGAAGACATGATTGCTTAGTTAGAATGCTTGAAGTATTATTATTTTTATGTCAAAATGAACTTTTGTCTTGAATCTTTCGGATCTGAATATTCATATCACAAGTAGAAAGAATTACATTAAAATTATGCCAACTAGCATCCCACATCAAAAATTATCTTTTTTATCATTTACCTACTCGAGGACGAGCAGGAATTAAGCTTGGGGATGCTTGATACGTCTCCAACGTATCTATAATTTTTGATTGCTCCATGCTATATTATCTACTATTTTGGGCAATATTGGGCTTTATTATCCACATTTATATTACTTTTGGGACTAACCTATTAACCGGAGGCCCAGCCCAGATTTGTTGTTTTATGCCTATTTTAGTGTTTCGAAGAAAAGGAATATCAAACGGAGTCGAAACGGAACGAAATCAACTAGAGAAGTTATTTTTGGAAGAAAAGCGACCCTGGGAACTTGGAGTGCACGTCGGGGGAGACACGGGCTGCCCATGAGGGTGGGGGCGCGCCCACCCCCTAGGGCGTGCCCCCTGCCTCGTGGGGCCCCCGTGGCTCCTCCGACGTACTTCCTGCACCCATATATATCGTCGTACCCTAAAACTTCTAGAACAGAGATTAGATCGGGAGTTCCGCCGCCAGAAGCCTCCATAGCCACCAAAAACCAATCTAGACCCATTTCAGCACCCTGCCGGAGGGGGCAATCCCTCTCCGATGGCCATCTTCATCATCCCGTTGCTCTCCATGATGAGGAGGGAGTAGTTCTTCCTCGAGGCCGAGGGTATGTACTAGTAGCTATGTGTTTGATCTCTCTCTCTCTCGTGTTCTTGATTTGGCACGATCTTGATGTATCGTGAGCTTTGCTATTATAGTTGGATCTTATGTTTCTCCTCCCCCTCTACTCTCTTGTAATGAATTGAGTTTTCCCCTTGAAGTTATCTTATCGGATTGAGTCTTTAAAGATTTGAGAACACTTGATGTATGTCTTGTCGTGTGTATCCGTGGTGACAATGGGATATCACGTGATTCACTTAATGTATGTTTTGGTGACCAACTTGTGGGTTCCGCCCATGAACCTATGCATAGGGGTTGGCACACGTTTTCGTCGTGATTCTCTGGTAGAACTTTGGGGCACTCTTTGAGGTTCTATGTGTTGGTTTGAATAGATGACTTGAGATTGTGTGATGCATATCATATAATCATGCCCATGGATACTTGAGGTGACATTAGAGTATCTAGGTGACATTATGGTTTTGGTTGATTTGTGTCTTAAGGTGTTATTCTAGTACGAACTCTAGGGCTGTTTGTGACACTTATAGGAATAGCCCAATGGATTGATTGGAAAGAATAACTTTGAGGTGGTTTCGTACCCTACCATAATCTCTTCGTTCGTTCTCCGCTATTAGTGACTTTGGAGTGACTCTTTGTTGCATGTTGAGGGATAGTTATGTGATCCAATTATGTTAGTATTGTTGAGGGAACTTACACTAGCGAAAGTATGAACCCTAGGCCTTGTTTCCTAGCATTGCAATATCGTTTACGCTCACTTTTATCATTCGTTACCTTGCTGTTTTTATATTTTCAGATTACAAAAACTATTATCTACCATCCATATACCACTTGTATCACCATCTCTTCGCCGAACTAGTGCACCGATACAATTTACCATTGTATTGGGTGTGTTGGGGACACAAGAGACTCTTTGTTATTTGGTTGCAGGGTTGCTTGAGAGAGACCATCTTCATCCTACGCCTCCTACGGATTGATAAACCTTAGGTCATCCACTTGAGGGAAATTTGCTACTGTTCTACAAACCTCTGCACTTGGAGGCCCAACAACGTCTACAAGAAGAAGGTTGTGTAGTAGACATCAGCTGGTCCCCCATTTTTTGTGTTCTCCCTTGTCCATCTTATTCTTCATGCCTTTGTAGGATGGGTGGATGACGCCGCCTGCAACATCGGCCAAGGAGTCGAAGTATTTGCTGGTGTGTGGATCTTTCCACTTGCGCTGCATGTTGATGAAGTTGTTGGGGTTGATCTCCATACCAGACCTGTTCAGCATCCGCTTGTCGCCTCTAATGCTGAAACCAACAAACGTGTACAATTTCTCCTCCTGCAGGAACTGTTTGAGGCGCTTGGGCCTGCAAGGGGGGAGACACATATTGAAGGTTAGTGTTCTTTTTTGAATATTTAATTCTTCTGTTTTTTGTTTTTGAAAGTGATAATCCATGAGGTAGATGCTTATATAGTATAAGTCATGTATGAATGTAGTCCAAAAACTAGTACGCAAAGTCCTAAAATTAAATTCAACTACACCATGTTATTTTTCTTTTTTGCTGTCTTGAGTGCTTCACCAAATGCTTCGCCAAATTCAAGAATCATTTTAACAGATTCAATGATATATGTGTTGCTTGATTCAAGTTTAGTTTTCTTTTTTGGTTGAATAAAATACCTATACCAGTGCTTGATACATCTTTGTGCATCAATTCTATATGAAGTTCAGGAATTAATTTGAGAAACATGTGCATCAAGATATGGACCTATACCACTTCACCAAACATCTTTTAATACATCAATTCTATATAACTATACTAGTGCATCAAGATCAGAATCTATGCTAGCACATCATTTTCAGAAATTAATTTGGTGCATCAAGTTCAGAATTCTATAAACATTTTTTCAGATGCTAATCTGGTGAAACAATCCACTTCACAGTTTCAGAATTGCATGTAAGTTGAGAAACATGTACTCGTGCATACACTTCACAAAGTATAGTAGTTCATCTAGTTGGGAAACTAGTTTAATGAAGTTTCTAGTGAGTAGTACTAGTACAACAAATGAATGAACAGTAGTATGGGTTACCATTTTGTGGCTGCTGCGATGTGGTAAACCAAGCAGAGTTCCTCGACGCACAACTGCAAGACTGCCGCCATCTGTGGAGGTTCATCATCCCTGGTGAACACCACATCAACTCCGATGAAGCTCGGATACAAGCCGCCGCCCTTCATCCTGAGCCTGCTCATCACCTCGTCGGCCTTGTCTGGTTCGCTGGTGCAGACGATCTCCAGTGTCTCTTTGCCGTGGAGCTCAACCCCTGTGAGGGTTCTCGTGTACTCGCGCTTCTCACCGGGGACGTGAACGTCGATGAGGTCGCTGCTCTTGTCCGACGGCTCGCCATGATGACTCTTGGCGGATGGTTCGTCCGCCATCGCCTTCCTGCGGCGACTGTGGGCTTGGGAGAGAGAAGTTTGTGTTTTGTGTGCAGTGGAGATTGAAGCGCCAATGGTGGTTTCTGGGAATGAGGCAGAGGTGGAAGACAATGGGATATTTTGCAGTGCGTCGACGGGGATGTGTGGGAGGCGGTTCGTCGGGGGCGTGGGTGTGGTGGTCGTGGGGGTGCCCGTTTGTAGTCCCTTATGGCAACCGCTCAGTGGGTGGCGCGGGTGGTGGCCTTGAAGAAGCAACCGTCCAATTCAAATGGTTTTATTGCTGCACTGACTTGTCTTGTCAAGCTATACTTATGACCTGCTAAATCCCACTTGCACGTCTCAGGGGTGGTGATGACGGCATTTTGGACTGTTTAGGTGACGTATGCTTTGTGATGTTTTTCCCTAAGGATGTTAAGTATTTGTTTTTCCACTGAAGTTTTATAGACTAGTTTATCTGAAGACATTTTTTAGTGCCCCGGGAGTTGTTGCTCAAAACTGGTACTTATTTTATTTTCATCTGTACTTACCAAATTTAGGCCTTTATATTTTTGTATTCTCATTTTAGTGCACTTATGGTTTACTGCTGTGTGAACTGAAATGTAATTTCATACAGCGTGCGGTTTTGAAATTTGGTGTCGTAGTGGTGTGAGTGGCCTGACTGATCCTGCTTTTTTAGTACTTATGTCATATGTATGATTGAACTGAGTTTTTTTTGTTTTTTTGGTGTCTTGTGGGGATTGAGATTATTTTACGACCAGACCGTTCATTGAGGTGTGTACAAATTTTATATAAATTAGAAATTTAGCAGAATTGACAAATAAATTCTATTAGAACTTCTTTTATTTTAGTAGTTGAACTTGTGAGATTTTATATAAATTAGAAATTTAGCATAATTGACAAATAAATTATATTTTGAACTTTTTGCATTTTAGTAGTTGAACTTGTCAGATTTTATGTAAATAAGAAATTTAGCATAATTGACAAACATTATATGTTTGAACTTTTTGCATTTTTAGTAGTTGAACTTGTTAGATTTTATGTAATAAGATATTTAGCATAATTGACAAATATTATATGTTTGAACTTTTTGCATTTTAGTAGTTGAACTTGAAAGTAATATTTAATTCGGTTTTTTAAATTATGTACATTTCATAGATAGGCTATTAAGTTCTCTTATTTTTAGCGGTTCATTGTAGTTTATATATTTTCAGTTTCGAACATTTTTCTTGTAGTTTATATTTTTTTGCCTTGCGCTCTGGTTTGTTTAACTGGGCTTATTTGGTGTGGTGTTTGTAAACGATTCAGGCTATTGGGCCGTTTTCTGGCCCATTTAGCTCGTCCGCGCGGTTGTGCAGTGCGGCGTGTGCATGCGCTGTGGGTTTAGTCCCACCTCGCTAGTCGAGGGGCCTCCGAACTTGTTTATAAGTGTAGCCGAGGCTCACTGGTCGAACTCCTCTGAATACTTACCTGGGCGCTTATACACAGCGCTCGCTCTCTCTTGACCTGTGGGCCCTGATCGGTTGGCCCTGCGTTGTGCGAATTACTAGGGATTCGCCTATGGGCTCGAGTTCAAGTATCTAGGAGCGTCAGGGCCTGCGCCTGACCTTGGGCGGTCAGTTTTTTCTTTTTTTTTGTTTGTTTGAATCTAGTACTTGACTCCAGCAGTAACTTGGACTGAAACTTTTTGTTCTAGTTCCTGTCAGTTTTGTGTAAGTGTAATTTTAAGATGTACTTGCGTTTAGATTAAGTTGTACTGATAGTCCATTCATAGTAGCGCTTATGTATTGATGCTTCTATGTACTTTTATTGTAGTAAGTATGTACTGTCCGATCAAGTGTACTAGTACTGTGATTCTTAATCTGCAAGCGACCAGCATAAGTGTGTGTTGATGCTTTCTTAACTTTTTCTGTTTTGTAGTACTTGTTAATTATCTAGCAGCTACATATGAATGAGAACACTAGATGGAGTACTAAGAATTTTTGCTTCAACTTTTGAAGCGTTGTTAAGCAACTCAAATTGTGCTGATTATTCTCAACGTTATGTTTTATATACAATACTGAATCGAAACTAGACATAGAGCAATGTTGTGTGATTAGTTGCATCATAACTAGTACTTTAGAGTAGCTACAAAGTTCTATTCAGAAGCTACTTTTTGAATTTGAAATGATGGATTAACAACATACGAAGCTATCAAACTTATATAATGAGATAAGCAAATGACAAGCACGACATAATCATACTGGTTCAACCCAACAAGAGCAAACTACTAATTTGAAACAACAAGATAAAAGGCAAGCACAAGCGAAAGTAAAACGAAGGCAGGCTCTGATGTATCTATTTGTCGCTTGCAGATTAAGAATCACAGTACTAGTACACTTGATCGGACAATACATACTTACTACAGTAAAAAGTACATAGAAGCATCAGTACATAAGAGCTGCTATGAATGGACTATCAGTACAACTTAATCTAAACGTGAGTACATCTTAAAATTACACTTACACAAAACTGACAAGAACTAGAACAAAAAGTTTCAGTCCAAGTTACTGCTGGAGTCAAGTACTAGATTCAAACAAACAAAAAAAGAAAAAAACTGACAAGCACGACATAATCATACTGGTTCAACCCAACAAGAGCAAACTACTAATTTGAAACAACAAGATAAAAGGCAAGCACAAGCGAAAGTAAAACGAAGGCAGGCTCTGATGTATCTTCATCCCGCATAGGGGCAATAGGGTTGGTCGTAGTAATTCTTAGCCTCCCGATATTTTGCAATTTCCGAACCATCTATGATGTAGTCGATCATGCTCCATGCCTTGTACGTGGCGTATGCATCCACTCATGCGTACTCGATGAGGTTGTCTGGCAGCGGGCTGGTCCCCCACAGTTTGTATTCTTCCTGCGTGTTGATGTTCTTCTTCATGCCTTTGTAGAATGGATGGATGACGCTGGCTGCAACATCAGTCAAGGAGTCGTACTCTTTTCCGGTGTATGGTACTCTCCACTTGCGCTGAATGTCGATGAACTTGTTGGGGTTGATCTCCAAACCGGATAACTTCAGCTTCTCTTTGTCGCTTTGAATGCTGAAACCGGCAAATGTGAACAACTTCTTATGCTGCAGCAACTCGTTCAGGCGCTTGGGCCTCCAAGGGGAGAGACATTTTTGAAAATCAGCATTACTTTTGATATTTGAATTATTCATTTTTGTTTTGTCTTACAAGCGATGAATCCATTTAAGTATATGTTTATGTAGCATAAATAATGGATGAATGTACTTCATAAACTAGTAAACAAAGTTCTAAAATTAAATTAAGTACACCATGTTATTCTTCTTTTTTGGATTATACATAGTTTCAGTCAATGTTGTATGTTCTGCTTTGGTACTAGTTTAGTTTACTTCTGTTGAATAGGATAACACATAAACAGTGCTTCACCAAGTCCTTAGTTTTTGTTCTTATGAGAATAGCATTAGACCAAATTCAGAAAATATTTCACTACATCAAGTTCGGAAACATCTTTTTAATATATTGAGTACATAAACTACACTATTGGATCAAGTTCAGAAACTAGACTAGTCAGTCAACTTCAGAAATTAATCTTCCGCAAGATTTTCCAAATAGTAATCCGATGCATTAGGTTCAAAAATACATTTTATAGTGTATCTACTTGAGAAAATGCAGTAGTGCATCCACTTTTCACAAGCCACACTAGTACATCTAGTTGGGAAACAAGTCTGATGAAATTTTCAGGATACAGTACTAATAAAACAGATAAACCAAAACAGGGCAAATGAGTAGGATGGCTCACCATTTTGTGGCCGCTGCGATGTGGTACACCAAGCAGAGGACGTCGACGCACAACTACAGGACTGCTACCATCTGGGCAGGTTCATCTCCATTGATGTAGTGCACACCAACGCCGACGATCCTACGAACCATGCCGCCAGCCTTCCTCCAGAGCCTGGAGATCACCTCGTCGGCCTTGTCTGGTTCGCTAGTGCAGACGATCTCCAGCGTCTCCTTGCCGTGGAGCTCAACCTCTATGAGGGTTTTGGTGTACTCGTGCTTCTTGCCGGGGACGTGAACGTCGATGAGGTTGCTGCTCTTGTCCGACGGCTCGTCTTGATGATGCTTGGTGGATGGTTCCTCCGCCATCGCCCTCCTCCGGCGGCTGTGGTCTTGTGAGAGAGAAGTTTGTGGTTTGTGTGCAGGGGAGATGGAAGGGCAATGGTTGTTTGTGGGGATGATTGAGAGATGGAAGAGAATGGGGTTTTTTGCAGTGCGTCGACGGGGATTTGTGGGAGGCGGTTCGTCGGGGGTGTGGGTGTAGTGGGTGTAGTGGCGTGGGGTCGCCGTTTGCACTCAGTTGTGGCAACCGCTCAATGGGTGGCGCGGGTGGTGGCCTGGAAGAAGTAACCGTCCAAGTACAATGGTTTTTACTACTGCACTTACTAGTCTTGTCAAGCTGTACTTATGACCTGCTAAATCCCACTTGCACGTCTCAAGGGTGGTGATGACGGCATTTTACTATCGCACTAATTTGTCTTGTCAAACTGTACTTATCGGCTGCTCATCCCACTTGCATATGTCAGGGTTGGTGATGATGGAGGTCTGTACTCCTCTACTGTGGTACTTGGACTGGTGATTGAAGTGTAATTGAACTTACCAAATACCAATGAGACTATGTGTGATGCTAATGTTTTTTAAAACATTTTTGTATTTTTTTAAAGGATTGTTTATATCAAGATAATCTCTGAGTATTTTTTATAGATAAATTAGATTTTCATCAGTACAGAATGTGTTATATTCGCATTTTTGTTTGAGGTAATTATTTTTATGTATTGATGGTCTTTCTGAATTCGGACTAGCAGAAGCAGACATAGATTTGTTTTTTTCAAAATGATGTTTTTTTAGGTGTTCACGGGTGTGTTTGTTTTACTCCGCCTTTGTACTGACGACTGGTCGACAGTAGTGTTTTTCGTCAGTACAAATGTATTTTGTGACTGCATTCAAAAGGATTATCAAATGTTTTACGTAATAATGTGACTGCTCCAGCGGGCACAAATGACAAATTATATCAGTACTGATATGTACTCTGTCTTTGTACTGACGACTCAGAACTATCAGTACT
Source organism: Triticum aestivum (assembly GCF_018294505.1). Classification (NCBI taxonomy): domain Eukaryota; kingdom Viridiplantae; phylum Streptophyta; class Magnoliopsida; order Poales; family Poaceae; genus Triticum; species Triticum aestivum. The sequence continues at coordinate 666,040,524 of NC_057806.1, forward strand.
GATGTACTATAGGAGTTTAAATTTTCCTTGACATTTTTTTGTTGCTGAGTTACTGGTCGACAGTAGCGTTTGCGTCAGGTAAATCCAGATATGTTTTTTCAAATGTATTTCTGACTGCATTCAAAAGGATCATCAATTGGTTTACATAATAATGTCACTGGTTCAATGGGCACAAATCACAAATTATATCTTAACTATAGTACTGATCGAGAAATCGACGATAAAGCTAAATAAGTTTTGGTAACAACAGTGTTTCTGAAATGTTTCCTCATTGTGTGCCGAGGCAACTGAGACCACTATGTATTGTTTAGTTGTTCAGCCTTGAGCTTCTCCTAACTGGCCCCGAATGTTGTGCCTTGTCGGCGCCCTTTCCTGGTTGAGCCTTGGCAACTTCATCGTCAGTTTCAGTTTCCTTGTCCCCGACAGTGTCATCTTCATTGTCTTCGTCTGATTGGTCGTCATTCTCGTCAAACTCTTCTTCTTCATCGTCTTCATTTGATTTTTTAGAACTCTACACCTTGCCCTGTGTTTGTTCAGCGCCAATGACCTCCTTTCCCACTTTGCACGTGCGGGCATTATGCCCGTCAGTTCCCCCACACTTGCGGCAAGTGTAGCTGTTACGTGTGTTGTCTCCATTGGTAGAAACCTGGGTGGCTCCAATCTGCTTGTGCTTGTTGGCAGTGCCATCTGTGCGGAGTGGGCATGTGCGGTAGTTATGGTTGCTCACGACGTTGCAGAATCTGCATGCCCTTATCCCGAGAGGTTTGCCGTCCGGGCCAAATTCCACACGCTTGATGGGGCATGGCGGCTTTTTGGCTGCTGCTTTCGCTGCTTTCACTGCCTGCGTCTTGCTCTTCCTCTCCTTTGTGTTTGAGAATATGGGTGGTTTAATCACTCTTTCCTGGTGCTGTTGGTAGGATGTGCTGTTGTCATGTCGTTTGCCTACAGCACCATCAAGCTCATGATCTTGCATGTGAGCTTGTTGGTGATCTTGAGTGTGCACATGGGCAAGCTCTGGTTGCTGCTGCTCCTCTTCCTCGTTGTCGAATGGGTCAACAGCTCCCATATGATTCATCTCGAATAACATTGTAGCAATATCCTTCTCAATGGCATCATTGTCCGCCACACCTCCACTTTCAGCAGAATGCATGGCATCGAGTTCTTGTTCAAGTTTGTCCATGACGACCCGCGACCTCGCCATTTGCTCTCGGCTTCTCAAACTTTTTCTGTGCACCCTCATGTTGAGCGTCAGTAGTGAGCTTTCAATGCAGTATTGGGATGCCTTGTTTGACGCTACCGTCCTCAAGTCATTTCTGTCGAATGTTGGCTGGATGTTCGGGCGTTTGGTGTATCTCCTGAGGATATATTTCTCTGGAACGTTGGGATCCTTAATTGTCTACATCATGCACAGGACATGCACACAGAAAAGACTTGTATTTTGTTTTTTGGAAGAGGTGCATGTATTTTGTCATTTCATTCAAACAAAAACTTTGCAAATAAAGTAGTACAGTATGTAACATCTTTTTTTGCAGTCCTCACCTGTGTGGTCCCATAGCCTGCACTCGCACTCATATGTTTCTCCCACAGGGTTTGCAACCAGCTGCAACGCGTGCTGAGACCATGCAGACTGTTTTTGCGGGTTGTTGTAGCGCACGAGGTTCTTTGTGGGCTCTTCCGTCTCTGTCTCGTGAAGAGTGTGCTCAATTTTAGCCTTTTTCTGATCTCACTGTACACAGCTCGCAAGTAAACCTTTGCCATCTGGGTGTCAAACCCATAGAAGGTCAGTGTGTTTTGTTCCTTCTACACATGCAAGAATGATGACTAATAAAGTTTTACTTTAGTAAGCATGTTTTTTTGTCTCACGACAGGTGTTAGAGCTATACCATGTTACCCATTGTCGCTTGGTTCTCTGTCTGCCTCCTGGTTTTGACGCAGGAGTTTACCTGGCTGACAAACTGGTGTAGGTTTTGTCTCTCACTTACAAAGTTCTTCTTGAGCACATAGTTCATGCTCTCACTTCGTTGTGTGGATGTCATTTTGGCGCAGAAAATTTCTTTGAAGTAGGATGATATCCATTTCTCACGCTCATTCCACATGGCCAGCATCGTGGCATCATCATGGAGGTTGTACCTATCGATGAGTCCTTTCCAGGCATCCTCAAACTCAGTTGGCATGAGGGGCCAGTTGAGGATTGATGTGAATTCTTCTTTGAAGTCTTCGTGCAGATAGTACGGGTATGCGAGGTGTTCCCTGTACTTCTTCATAATGTGCCAGCGGCACAGCTTGTGTACTGTGTTCTTGAAAACTTGTGGTATCGCCAAAGCCATTGTCGGGCACTGGTCTGGTAATGAGAAAACAGATGTGGAGTGGTCAGCATATGTTGGTGCATATATACAAACAGAACTGACACAAACATTTTTTAACGTGTTATTTTCCTTTTAGTTTTTTGGGGGAAGGGGGTGGTGGTGGTTGGGGGTGGTTTTCGCGGTTGTACCTATGAGGATGCATGTAGGAGCCTTCCCTCTCATGCACCTTAAAAATGTCTTGAACAACCATCTGAATGATTCTGCATCCTCATCTCTTATCAGGGCGAAACCAAAGAATGTAGTCTGGAAGTGGTTGTTAGTACCGACAAACACCCCAAGTGGCATATGGTACTTGTTGGTCTTATATGTGGTGTCAAATGTTATGCAGTCACCGAAGTCCTGATAGGCCCCTCGGCAGCTTGCATTCGCCCAGAATATGTTCTTAACTCTGTCGGACTCATCGAGTTGCATGTCACAGAAGAATTCCCTGTTTATAGCTTTCATCTCCCTAAAGAAGTTGACAGTCTTTAGGACATCGTCCACATCATCCATCCTTGAATTTTTTGCTTTCCCGGATATTAAAAGTGAACAGTCATTCAAAAATGCATGTTGAACTGGCGTCAGGTCATGCGTTGCATAATATGTTTGTACTAACAGAGGAAAAAAGACATAGGCGGTTTATGGGAGGAGAACAAGTTTGTACTTACAGGTTAATCATGTCTTTGGCATTCATTTCGAGGAAGTAGCTACCAGGGTCATCACCGCCCAGTATGCTCATGATTTGCACGTGTTCAATGCCTTTGAACTGCAGGTACTTGACGTACTCCAAGATTGTTTTGTCAAAGTTTTTGTGGGAGTGCAAGAAGACAAGCATTTGTGGAGTGAGCTGTAGCATGTGGTTGTGTTCCCAGACTATCTCTTTTATGACAAGCGTTCCATCCTTTTCAATCTTCAGCCTCATTTTAGCACCGCAGTTAGTCCTGGCTGTCGTTTTGTTCCGCTGTCTATTTGCTTCAGACACCTTCGAATGATAGACAACATAGCACGTGCAATAAAGGTAGGTTCTGGTCTTAAACTTGGAGCCTTCCCTGATAGCAAAACCCGCATGCTTTGCATAGAGGTTGTAGAAGTTCTTTGCTTCTTCAAAAGTTTCAAAGCGCATCTCTAGCCTTGGCAGAACATAAGCTTCAATGTTAGGTGGCTGTTGGGGATATTACTACTGGAGGTAAACCGGCCTTATGTAGCCGGGTTGACTCTTTGAAGATTAGAAGCCCATGAAGATGTGAGGATAATGGCGCTTTAAGGAAGGCCCAAGGCCCAAAGGCGGGTTACAGCCTGTAAATGTAAACCGACCTAGTCATATAACTTGTATGGTAAGATAGGGAGAGTAGAGACCGAACCGGACATATTTATGATCCGGCTTCAGGACTCTGTAGCCCGGCGGGCGTCAACCTATGTATATAAAGGGACGATCCGGCTGCGGTTTAGGGACAGACAACAACAACTCGAGAGCCAGACAAAGCGGATTCGCTCCCTGGCCTTCGAAACCCTAGCAATACCAATAACAACTAGACGTAGGCTTTTACCTTCCTCGAAGGGGCCGAACTAGTATAAAACTCCCCGTGTCCCCTTGTCCGGTTTAACCCCTTAAGCTAACCCGTAGCGATGGCTCCACGACTAAGTCCTTTCACAAGGACATCTGCCGTGACAAACCCACGACAGTTGGCGCCCACCATGGGGCTATCGCACGATGGTTTTGTGTTCTTGAAGGGCAGCTTTGATGGACTTAAGGGATACGTTGTGGGCCGGATGACGAAGAGTCGTCGCGGCAAGCTCTACATCGACAATGCAGGATGGGGTCCCAAGTCCGATTCAATCGAATACGGGTACCGGGTCCCCTTTGGTGGGATTCACGTCTTCATCAGCAAGATCGACGAACCGGCCCCCGAGCTAGACATCTGCACCAACATCATCGAAACGGCTCGGCGTGCAACTTCTTCGCCGGTTCCGCCCGAGACAAGGCATGTCTTCGTGGGTGTCATCCATGGATCGAGGTACGAGGACGAACTGGTGTCCGATGGAGAGACCGTGGTTTGTTCTGACGACGAGTCTTCTGGAGAGACCGAATCACTTTACCAGTTGCAGGACGGCCGGATTGATGGAGGATCCGAGGGCAACAGTATTCCGGATTCCCCTGATATGCCAAACCGGGCCGCCATCTTCATGGCCGGCACACAATCAGCGCCTCATTCATCTACCGCCGCAGCAATGCTCTCCGGTTCAACTACGGCCACACCGGCAGGGGCAGGAAGCTCACCGCCACCTTCGGCCCAAGTCCTGTCTGATTTGTTCGACGCTTTGGCAACGTTGATGGCCGCAGAGGTGGATGCAGCAGCCAGGGATCAACACAATGCGGAGATTGCAAAGGTGAAAGATAAGATAGCCCAGGCTAAAGCGGATCTGGCAACATAGAATGCTAGGATGGCCCCAGAGCGGGCTGAATTGGAAGCACAGGCCTACCGGATTAGGCTGGATCAGAATGCTTCAGAGGAAGTCATGAGAAGAAGATACCGATCGCATCTCCTGTCGGTTTATGAGCCGCAGAATCTCTTCAACACGCCAGGAGCAGGAGATGGTAACCAACCCAGATCAAACCGGGTGGAGGCACCGGGAACAGGAGCGCCGGTTCAACCGCGCACGATGGACCTGCCTCGCCAGAACAACGTTGTGCCACAGTATGTGCCGACGCCTCCAGGGCATTATTCCAACCCGTTGGACAACATTATGGCCACCGCTTCACGCCTAGCGGTCCTCCCAACCGACGGCGAGTCACCAGTTGCAGTGGAAGCACGTCGGGCCAGGGATCTCCTTCAAACAGCACTAAATCAACAGCAGGCGTATTCACACAGTCGTGAGAGGATTCATTCCACTCCCCGTCCAAGCCGGAGCTACAGCAGACACGTGGAGGACGAACCAGCCTTATCCAGTAATGCACGTCACCGAAATTCACCACGAGGAAACAACCCGGCAGGGGGAGGCGCTAATGCGCAGGATGTTGTGGACCATGGCCGCGCACGTCGGGAGGCTGAGTTGGCAGCTCGACACGCAGCACGACAACATACTCCGGTTCACCCTACGGCCTTGGTGTAGCCAGGTGTGGTGTTCAGTTCTTTAGGGGTGCCGTGTCTTACCCCCGCTTTGCGTAATGTGAGACTGCCCAAGGATTTCAAGGGACCTCGTAAAGTACCAAATTACACCGCAGATTTGCAACCAGAGGCGTGGGTGGAGAGCTATGAGATGGCAATGGAAATGTTAGATGTGGATGAGGCAGTGTGTGCTAAATATTTCACCATGATGTTGGAAGGAACAACTCGCACTTGGTTGAAGAGCTTACCAACCAATTCTGTCGGATCATGGGCTGAGTTAAAGCACCGGTTTATCCAGAACTACAAAGATACTTGTAAGCAGCCGATGTCAATCGTGGATCTGGCCGCTTGTGTCCAAGAGGAAGGGGAGTCTACAACCCATTGGGTCAAGCAGGTTTCAGCGATTTTGCATTCATCAGATCGTATCAATGCGGACACTACAGTGTTAACATTGGAGGGAAATTGCAGTTTCTTACCGCTCAAATAGAAGTTGGGAAGACTCAAACGTCACTGTAATGATATTTCAACGCTCATGGCCGCTTTGGTTAAATACGCCGATTCAGATAATACCAAACACCCTGACTCAAAGGAGGATAAACCGGGGAAAGGTAAGAAGAACGGCAATACCAAGGGTTAGCAGCATAATCCGGCAGGCCATGGAAACGGCGGTAAGCGCAAGGCCAACAACAGCTTGGACTTTGTTGCAAATACCAACGCGCAGGAGAATGGCCAGCGTCGTAAGGGCAAGTAGCCCCAGAGGGGTGGAGGTTCAGGCCCCAATTTGGAGCGCTTGTTGAATCAGCCCTGTCCAAAGCATGGATCGAAGGAAAAACCGGCATCACAACTTTGGAAGGACTGTTATATCATGCGGGATTTCAAGAATTCCAGTATGTTCCAATATGACAATGGCCCGCCCGGCGGTTCAGGAGGAGGTTTCCACGGGCCGGGTTACGGAGGTGGTGGTTCCGATTTAGGGTTTCAAGGCAACCAAACCGGACACGTCAATCAAGGGCACCAAGGCAATAGGGAGGTTATAACCATCAGGGGAATCAGCAGCAGCAGCAGTCGGGTTATCAGAGCAATCCCAAACAGCTGAACAGCGGGCAATATCATGTCTTCACTACTAGTTTGTGCAAACGTGATCAGAAGCTTCACAAAAGGGCAGTAAACTCTGTTGAACCGGCAGTACCTCAGTATTTACGCTGGTCTGAGCAACCTATTTTGTGGAGTAGAGATGATCACCCACCCCGGGTTGATAATCCAGGTCACTTGGCCCTGGTGGTGGCCCCTCAAGTCAGGGGATACAAGTTTACCAAAGTACTCATGGATGGGGGAAGTAGTATCAATATTTTGTATTATGATACATTCCTCCATATGGGGTTGAGAGATAAGGATCTTAAACCGTCAAATACGGTCTTTCATGGTGTGGTGCCTGGTAAGTCTGCATATCCTGTTGGCAAGATAGCTTTGGAGGTAGCTTTTGGAGATGACTATGATTCAAGGTCAGAAACATTGACATTTGAGGTGGTAAAGATCAAAAGTCCATACCACGCCTTGTTTGGGCGGCCGGCTTATGCTAAGTTTATGGCAAGGCCATGTTATGTTTATCTACATCTTAAAATGCCAGGTCATAAAGGGACTATCACAGTACATGGGAGTAGAAAGATTGCTTTGGAGTGTGAAGAAGGTGATGTGGTTTATGCTGAGTCGGTTTGTGCCACGGAGGAGTTGAAATTCTATAAGGAGCAAGTTGATCCGGCAGACATGACCTCTTTGAAGAAGCCGACTACAGAGCATGATCCGGCGTTGAAGTTCAAATCGGCTACAGACACTAAGATGGTTGACTTTGTTCCTAGCGATTCATCCAAACAGTTCAGCATCAGCGCTAACTTGGATCCCAAATAGGAAAGCGCGCTCATCGAGTTCATCCATGAGAATCGGGACATCTTTGCATGGAAACCTTCTGACATGCCAGGTGTACCGAGGGAACTCGCTGAGCACACTCTCAACATTGATCCTAAGTTTAAACCGGTCCGACAGTTCCTCCGCCGTTTCAGTGAAGAGAGACGTAAGGCTATAGGTGAAGAGGTAGCCCGTCTGTTGGCCGCAGGGTTTATTGTCCAAGTTTTTCATCCAGAGTGGTTAGCCAATCCGGTGCTGGTTCTTAAGAAAAACGGTACTTGGCGCATGTGTGTGGACTACACAGATTTAAACAAGGCTTGCCCTGTAGACCCCTTTGCTCTCCCTCGCATTTATCAGATAATTGATGCTACAGCAGGTTGTGACCATTTGTGTTTTCTGGATGCTTACTCTGGTTATCATCAGATCAAAATGGCGGTTAAGGACCAGGAGAAGACAGCTTTCATAACTCCCTTTGGAGCCTTCTGCTATGTTTCCATGCCTTTTGGACTCAAGAGTGCCCAAGCAACTTACCAGCGATGTGTTCAGATCTGCCTTCATAAACAAATTGGGCACAATGTTCATGCATATGTGGATGATATTGTGGTCAAGTCCAAAAAGGAGGAGACATTGATAGATGATCTATGAGAAACCTTTGACAATCTCCGGGTTTACAAGATGATGCTCAATCCGGAGAAGTGTGTCTTCGGTGTCCCGGCAGGCAAGCTCTTAGGCTTTCTGGTATCAAACAGAGGCATTGAAGCTAATCCGGAAAAGATTGCAGCAATCACATCCTTGGCTAAACCAGCGTGTATTAACGATGTTCAACATCTAGCCGGCCGGATTACCGCCTTGAGCCGGTTTATGAGTCGCCTTGGAGATAAGGCTATCCCCTTATATCAGATGCTCAAGAAAACAGATAACTTTGTCTGGAGTGAGGCAGCTGATAAGGCATTCGAGGATCTGAAGAGGCAGCTAGCTGAACTGCCCGTGCTTGCAGCACCGATCGATAAAGAGCCATTATTATTATATGTGGCTGCTAATGCCCGGGCTGTTAGCGTAGCCATTGTGGTAGAGCGCAAGGAGCTTGGCAAGGAATATCCGGTTCAACGGCCGGTTTATTATATCAGTGAGGTGCTCATTGAGTCTAAGCAGAGGTACCCGCATTGGCAGAACCTGGTATATGGGGTGTTCATGGCGAGCCGGAAGCTTAAACATTATTTTCAGGGTCATCCTATCACAGTGGTCAGTTTAGCTCCTCTGGGCGACATCATTCAAAACAGGGAAGCAACTGGCCGGATTGCCAAGTGGGCTATTGAGCTTGGACCTCACGGGCTCAAATATATACCCCGCACAACGATCAAATCCCAGGCACTCGTGGATTTCATCAATGATTGGACGGAGTTACAGGCACCTGAACAGAAACCAGATAATACATATTGGACTATTCATTTTGATGGATCCAGGCAGTTGGAGGGCTCAGGGGCTGGAGTCATACTAACTTCCCCACGAGGTGTCAAGTTTTGTTATGTCCTCCGTTTAATGTTCCCTTGTACTAACAATGCAGCTGAATATGAGGCTTTGCTCCACGGTCTTCGGATGGCGAAGGAGATGAATTTGAGCCGGGTTAAGTGCTTCGGCGATTCAGATCTAGTAGCTCAGAAGGTGTCTGGCACTTGGGATTCTAAGGACCCACTCATGGCTGCATATCGGCGAGAGGTGGATGCAGTGGCTGGTCACTTTAAAGGTTATCAGGTGGACCATATAGACCGGCGGAAGAATGAAGCGGCGGACGCTTTAAGTTGTCTTGGTTCTCAGCGTAAACCGGTCCCGCCTAATGTCTTTCTTGATGTATTGCATAATCCATCAGTCAAAGTGCCAACCGAAGAAGATTTGGTTGTTCCTGATCCGGAGGCTCAGTTGGTGGCAGCTCTGCATGCCATATCGGATTGGACGATCCCATATCTGGCTTACATGAACCGAGGCGAGTTACCAGACGATGAAACGTTGGCTCGACAAATAATCCGGTGTTCCAAGTCCATGACCATACTCAACAGGGAGTTACATCGTTACAGTGTTTCAGGAGCAATTCAGCGCTGTGTTTCTCCTCAAGAAGGTTGTGAGATTCTACGAGAAATCCATGAAGGGGATTGCGGTCACCACGCTGGTTCAAAGTCGTTGGTTGCCAAAGCTTTTTGCCACGGTTTTTACTGGTTGACGGCGCATGCTGATGCGGAGGATTTAGTCAAGAGATGTGATGGATGTCAAAAATTTGCCCGCCGTGCGCACGTCCCGGCTCAAGAGTTGCGGATGATTCCAATTACATGGCCGTTTGCAACTTGGGGGCTTGATATGGTTGGACCCTTCAAGCGCTCTAAGGACAAAAGACCCACCTGTTAGTAGCAGTTGATAAATTCACTAAATGGGTGGAGGCAGAGCCAGTCAGCAAGTGTGATGCAGCCACGGCGGTTCAATTCATCAAGAAGGTGATATTCCGGTTTGGCTTTCCACATAGCATTATAACAGATAATGGTACTAATCTGTCAAAAGGGGAGATGGAAGAATTCTGTCAATGTGAGCACATCTGGCTTAATCTAGCATCGGTGGCTCACCCCCAATCTAATGGTCAAGCAGAAAGGGCAAATCAAGAAATTCTACGGGGTATCAAACCAAGGCTTATGGTTCCCTTAAAGCGGACGCCGGGTTGTTGGGTTGAGGAGCTACCTTCTGTGTTATGGAGCATCAACACCACACCCAATAGGTCTACGGGTTACACACCTTTCTTCATGGTTTATGGAGCGGAGGCAGTTCTTCCTAGCGACATCTGTCACGATTCACCTCGTGTGGCAGCTTATGTTGAAGCTGATAATGAGAAGGCATGTCAGGATTCTCTGGACCTGTTGGATGAAGAGCGTGATCTTGCAGCAGCACGTTCGGCGATTTATCAACAAGATCTTCGACGTTATCACAGCCGCCGAGTTAAAACCAGAACCTTTCAAGAAGGTGATCTGGTGCTCCGGCTCATCCAGGATCAGACTGATATGCACAAGTTATCCCCCCCTTGGGAAGGACCCTTTGTGGTCAGCAAAAATCTGCACAACGGATCTTACTACCTCATTGATGTTCGAGAGCATGAAGACTCACGTCAATCGGAGGAGGAGACAAAGCGGCCATGGAACATAGCTCTCCTTCGGCCTTACTATACTTGAAGCCATAGGCTCTTCATCTGTACATATTTACGACAGTGTATATATCATATAATAAACCGGAGCCTCCGTTATAAGTGGGGTATCTGTTCTTTCTTATATCATGTGTGTGCTTTTACAAGTTAACTGACAAAGAAGAGTCTTTGTTAAACCGACTTTAGCAGCTGCATAGATATAAAGAGAATCACTAGGGGGCTTGGTCATATTTGAACTACAGCTACACCTCTTGATCGGTTTTTAAACCACGAAGGGATATCACTAGGGGGCTTGGTTATCCTCACACCATAGCTACACCTCTTGATAGGCATTTAAGCCACACAGAGAAAAATTGGTGGAGCCAAAGAGAGTGTTGTACACAGTACAGACTCAAACATGGGCACACACTGAGCATTGCTCACAAAGTTACTTGGGGGCTCTTTTTGCAAAGCAACAAAGAGTTTGAAAGGACCCTCGTAATTGGCTATCAAGTCATGGCTTGGAAGCCTGGTGTATTCAGCTAAAAACCCGGGTTAACCTACCTTCATCAAGTAAGCCACTCCTGTCCAGGTAATCCTGGTATGACCCATCGAACATTTGACAAGTCAATCTTTTTACAGACCCTGAACTTGTCATAGTTAAAACGATGATTGGTTAATTGGAGGCCCATCTTAAAAGGCTTTGTTAAATGGTTTAACTCAGAGGCCTGGCAGCCCATGAAAAGCCTCGATTTGGAGCCTGGCAGCTCGTAAAAAGCCTTGCATATTTTTCCTGTTTGAATTTTGCTTGTTGAAAATCATAAGTATTTTTTGATAAACCGGTGTCCTTGACCCGGCTTGCTTTTCAACTACCAGTTGTTGCCACATGATCAATTATAAACCGGTGTTCATTGACCCGATCTGGTTTGACTAAATCACCAGTGTTATAAAGAAAATCCGGTAGTTATTCCGGTCCGGTTTAATATATAGACCGGCATTATGAAGATGGAGTTATCAACGTTCCGGATTGATATTAACACCTTTGCTGTATACACGTTTGGTCAACCAGTGAGGTATGTTCTGTACATTACTTTTTGTACAAACACTTGATTATTCATCTAGGTACTATATACTTCTTGAACATCATGACACGTCTAGCGGTCAACCGCTAGATACTTTTAAGTTGTTATACCCAGGAACGCCATTCATCATGGGATTATGCATAAAAATATTCCAAAGGGTGGCACAAATTGTCACAAAGTATTACGAAACATGCTCAATGGCATTGCAGATAAACGAAGTTTCAGCTATCCTATTACATGAAGCTTCAAAGCGGCTCAAACAGTATCATTGTTTTTCACAGTAGCCATATAAACCGGCGACCGGATCAGGATTCTTCATTGCGACGGTTTGACGGTTGAGGGTCAATTGGTGTAGGCACTTCTTCATCCCTCCCCAGACGCTGGAAATCAGCCATTGACCAATCGATTCCAGTTAACGCTTGGAACAATGCTTCCTCATGGATAAGATTGGAAGGGTTAATATCAGGGGCGTAAGTGTGCTTACGAATCAGAGGCACAAGTTCTTCGACTTCATGGATGTCGGCCGGCTGTCTTTTCCCTTCTACATCATAAAACGGTTGAAATGGGGCAAATCGGTGTCTTCAGCCAACTTGCTGGCCGCTGGCCGCATCTGTTTGGTCAACCGCCGAAGATCATCATTGTCGAAGTTTGAACCGTCTTCTTTAATGCCTGGGTATCCTTTGATGATATCCTCCGCTTCAAGGTCTGGAATCCAGGCTTTGGCTCGAATAAGGGCGGTTAACGCTCCTGCTCTGGCAGCTGCTCTCTTCAACTCAGCAATACGGGTTGGTAACATGCCCAGCTTCTCAAGGGTTTCCTTAATCAAAGTTGGAGCCGGTTTGTTATAAGCTGCCGTGCTAATAACCCGTTGAGACCCAGAGTATAGCTGTTCCACTAAGGTATATGCCGCTTTGAGCTTCAGCCGCATATCTCTACCAAGATGGGCGATCCGAGTGCCTGCCAAAGATTTTATCAACATTTTTGTCAGTTATAAGATTCATCAACTGGCGCAACATACATAAGCAGACACTTACCAAAGATAGCAGAGGTCATAGAATTGATTTGGCGTTTCAAACCGGCTAGTTCTTCAACCACTAGCTTCAGGGCTGCCTCGGCGTCTACAGCTCTTTTGGTTAAACCGGATTTCTTGGTTTCCCATTCAGCACGTTCTTGGTTGAAGGATTCTTTCAGTTTTTCCATTCCGGCCAGGGCCTGGGTCAGCTCTTCTTTGGCTTTTGCAGCCTCGGCTTGTTGTGACTTCACATTTTCTTGCAAGTCAGAATTTTGGGCATCTTTGTTTCTCAGTTTAGCCTGCAACGTTGAAGGTATGTTAAACAAACAGCATATATCTGTGCTAAAGTACAGAGCGTATAACAAAGTTATGCACTTCATACTTGGGGGCTAATGCCTATTTGTTCTCAAGCACTACATTTTATACAAGTCTCCAGAAAAAATGCAAGCATTATCCTTGACACTTGGGGGCTAATGTGCGTCTGTTCTAAAAACGGATGTGTGAATTAAAAACCGGATTAACTTGCCAAGTTAAACCGGCCTTTGGGGGCTATGCTGCAGAAAGTTGTCTAATTTTTTCAAGATGAGTCTTATCTATTATTAGCGATCTGCCATTGCAACGATCAAAGATGAGATGCTTAAAGTATTACAAAGACCCGGTTTGTGATTAGCAATCATAAAACGGCCCTTGGGGGCTACTTGGGATAGTGTTTCAGCTATAAATCAATATACAAAGGGAGAGGAATTTACCTCATATCGCTCTTTCATCAAGTTCATCAAACCGGCTTCATAATCCCGGTTTGAGTGCAGACGGTTCAAGAAGCCAGAATGAAGCTCATCAGCGTTAAGATGAGCATAGTTTGATAAGTCGCTGCTCCATTTACCTTTATCCCGGGCAATTTGCTCTTCTTTGGCACTATGCTGAGCTAAAATGACGGGATGGCCAGGAGAGTTGTGGCCTATTCCAGTAATAATAACACCATCACCTTGGCCTTCAGGATTTTTGGTGGATGATGCTGGAATTTCAGTGTCTTTCACCGGACTAGCCCGGATTGGCTCTGCCAGTTCAGTATCGGGTGCGGCAGGCTCAGCATCTGTTGGTTCATCGGTATGTTGGCCTTCAAGGGGTGGATCATCAAAAGTAGCTTCTGGATGGGGGTATTCCGGTTCACCAGTCTGTTCCGGTTCACCTCTTGGTTCTTCTTCTTCGGCGATAGGGTCTTCTGGCGGATTGGTGACCCGAGCTTTCTTGCTGGGTCTGGCTTTGGCCCTGCAAACAGAATACAAAAGGATTAACATCCTATTCAAAGGATTTAGGGCGCATTGAAAGGAAAGGTTTTTACAACTCACCCGGCCATAGTTTTCAAAGGGGAGTTGAGTTGCTGTCGATTCACCAGAAGAGGAAGGAGGTGTCACCTGATAATTTGAATCGGACGGATTAAGAGGCTGTCTGAAATAACCTGCCTTGAGGTAAGAATGGTCAGAAGTAGGAGAGACCTCAGACCGGCACTTCCGAACCGGAGTGTCAGGTAAACCGGCTGAAGTGACATGTTGGCCACTGTGCCGGGTTGTCCGGCGAGCTTCATGTTGTTGAGTCTTCAAAATAAATGTTGGATCCAAGTGAGCAAGAGGATGAGAAAAGCTTACTTTTCGGACTGCTTGGCAAGTTTTTTGTGTTGGCATAGAGTCTGAACCGGAGGAAAGGGTAATTACCTCTACGTCATCAGCTTGACTAGCTTCTGCATCCTCCTAAGGAAGATCATTGTTAATGAGATGCATAAAAAGAGAGCCAAGTGAGTCAAGTTCTACCTCAACTTTTGGATCATCAGTATCATCATCAAGCTCCATATTAATCCAGTCAGCCGTTTTCCGCTTTGACGTCCGTTTTACGGCTTTGGTCTTTGGGCAGGATGGCTTGACCGCTTTGTCTCCAGTCGGCTTTGCCGCTTTCTCTACAGTTTTCCGTTTCCAGAAGGGGTCATCACCCTACATATAAAGAAGAAGGGTTACAGGTTGCATAAGTTCAAGATATTAGAGATAAAGAGGGAGTATAATGCTTACAGCAGGCGGTTTGTTCTTGACATAGAAGGGACTCAGAATGGTTTGACTACAGATCGGTTCCGACTCATTCAGAATCTTCTTTACACCTTCAGTGACTTCTTCCTCATATAATCGGATATTGCAATGGCGTTGAGGGTCGTCAACCTCACCGGTATATTCGCACATTAAACCGGGACGCCGGCTTAGTGGTAAGATACTCTAGGATATCCAACAGCGCACAAAGTCCACGCATGTTAAACCGTTTGCCATAAAGGCCCGGAGTTTGGCGAGTTGAGGAGCATATTTCGCCCTTTCCGAAGAGCTCGGACATTGTGGCATTGGGTGAGTATTTGATAGTCTGTGATCACGAAAGCCGGGGAGGGGATTTTCACCCTCAGGTGAAGTGTCTCTGCAATAAAACCATGTTTGGTACCATTCCTTTGGGTGGCTATGATGTTTTGCATGAGGAAGTTCAACTTCTTTCCGCTTTTGAATCGAGACGCCACCAAGTTCTGTGTTCGGACCATTTACAAACTCTGTGTGCCGGTTTAAGTGAAAGAAATCCCGGAACAGTTCTGCAGTTAGTTCTTCTTGTAAATATACTTCACAAAAGACCTGGAAGTTGCATAAGTTGGAAACCGAGTTGGGACCAATATCTTGTGGATGAAGTTGGAAGCTGGCAAGCACATCTTGATAAAATTTTGACCCTGGCGGTTTGAAGCCACGGCCTATATGGTCAACAAAAACCACCACCTCGCCCTGCCTTGGGGTTGGAGGATTTTCTGTTTCGGGAACTCGCCATTTGATTTCAGTTTTCTTAGGCAGGGAGCCGATGCTAACCATCTCATTCAACTGAGCCTCGGTAACCCGGGAACGAGCCCAGTTGCAGGCAGTGAATTGTTTGGCCATTGCAAAGCAAATAAACTGAAAATGAAAGGCCGGTTTATAAATTATGCATGATCATATGCAAGAGATAAGGGAGTAAGAAACATACTGATATGTGAAATAGTATGAACCAGAGACTAATGCAATAAGGGAAAAAAGTAATACTAGCACAGAATTACTCGGACATTGTTAAACCGGAGCATAATTATGAAGGAAAAATGCTCCTCCGGTTTATCAGAGGGCTAATGGCATAGACTGCTTATACAAGGTTAAACCGCCTATCTTGGTGTAAGGAGAAACAGATCTCACAGTGATATATAATTTTTTTGGATCTAAGGTAAGACAGAAAAGCAAAAATAATTGGATCTAGAAGAGGTGCAGAACCGAAGCAATTTATGAAGGACTAGATCAGTTCTTTGCGCATAAGGGTTTGTGATGATAATGGAAGGTTAGCTACGGCAAGGGATACGTCAAGCATGAAGTGACCATCTACAGACTAAAGGCAGAACAAGGAAGAACATCACTGACGCGCTGATGAACTGCGGAAGAACTGCGAAGAATGTTGAAACCCTAGAACAGATCTGTGGCGAAAAAAGCAGGGAACTTACCGGAGATGGTGAGGAAGCGGAAAGGCGCCGCAGTATTCTGGTGCGTTCAGGGTGATGCAGCGGCCAGGGTCGGTGCAGAGGCGACGGTCGACGGTGGCGGCGGAGCTCCAGAGGCTGAGCGGCGCAAGGAAGATGACGTGAAGAGGCATGAGGGGGAAAAGGTGAAAATGACCCCTCGGTCCTATTTATAAGGCGAAGCGATAAAATGGCAAGTGCGGGAATCGAGGAGCCCCAAAATGGATAAGTTAATAAAGGTGTCGCCTCGATGACTGAATATATATTAAATGAAGGTAATCTCCGAAATCAACAGATGGATGACGTGAGGGCGGTTTATCATAATTTTGAAGTATGACGTCATGGCGGTTTACAAGATCAAAAGTGAAGATAGGAGAGAAGATTTTTTCTAAGTGTGAAAGATTGACATGAACAAGTTCAAACCAATCTGGGGCCTAATGTTGGGGATATTACTACTGGAGGTAAACCGGCCTTATGTAGCCGGGTTGACTCTTTGAAGATTAGAAGCCCATGAAGATGTGAGGATAATGGCACTTTAAGGAAGGCCCAAGGCCCAAAGGCGGGTTACAACCTGTAAATGTAAACCGACCTAGTCATATAACTTGTATGGTAAGATAGGGGGAGTAGAGACCGAATCGGACACATTTATGATCCGGCTTCGGGACTCTGTAGCCCGGCGGGCGTCAACCTATGTATATAAAGGGACGATCCAGCCGCGGTTTAGGGACAGACAACAACAACTCGAGAGCCAGACAAAGCGGATTCGCTCCCTGGCCTTCGAAACCCTAGCAATACCAATAACAACTATACGTAGGCTTTTACCTTCCTCGAAGGGGCCGAACTAGTACAAAACTCCCCGTGTCCCCTTGTCCGGTTTAACCCCTTAAGCTAACCCGTAGCGATGGCTCCACGACTAAGTCCTTTCACAAGGACATCTGTCGTGACAAACCCACGATAGTGGCTGCACGCAACAGTGAGCAAACAAAAATGCAGTTATGAAAATGTTTAGATGGGGTGGTCACAGTACCATGGTATGGACTGTGCTTGTATGGTTTTTTTTCTGAATGTGGATACTTACATGTGTATAGCTCTGTGCTGCCTTCGGTGTTTGCTGTTCGCCCTGGTGTATGGGCGCGGGTGGTGTCACCCTTGGCACATGCAGCAATGCATCTCTTGGAGGGAGCAATGTTGACGAAGGTCTCCGTCTCTCATTGTACGGCCGTCTCCCCTCAGATTCGTTGTGAGGTTGCTCCTGTCCATATGGCTCATATCTTGTACTTTGGAACCTGCTAGAGCGGCCAAAATTTCTGTCTCTTTGGCCTGGTCTTCCCGTCGCAACCGCTTTTGCAGCACGGATGATTGATGTTGATGGAGCGACTGGTGGAAGCCTTGTTGCAACCCATCCATGGCTTCCTGTCCTTGGCTTTCTGCATGTGTTAGGGAAGGAAAACATTTGTTGTTGGGTATATTGCAGGCCGTTGCAACCCATGAGTGACATAGCTTGTATTCCCAGATATTGGTGTTTGCTGCATAGAAGAACTTGTCCGTGCTTTTGATGATTCCGGTGTATCTTGAAATCTGCCTGTATTGTTGAAGTATCCAGGTGGTATTTCTGGTGTTACCCAACCAGGTGGTGCCCCATATCTGCTTGGCTCATCAAACGCTCGCTGCGTGCACCGCCTTGCTCGCTTCTGCAATGACATTCAACAGTTTTGGGATTAATCTTTTCTGCATTTTTCTCGTATACATGCTATGGGTAACATGTCATGCACTGAAGGCATTATACAAGTTGAACTTGCATCGATGGTTGTTATTTAAACTGTTGTTCTCTATTTTGTATCTGGTTTCGTTTTCGGTCGAACAGTATAACCGTACATGTTACACACTGATGTACCGATGTACTGTTTTTTAGCACTGCTTGTAAACTGAACATTGAACTTCAGAGATGTATGGATATGCATATATATATATAACTGATGCATGTCTTCTCTTTTGTTCATCTATAACTTATGCAACTACACTAGAAGTACTCCTAGTTTATGTATCATTGAACTTACTGTGTAGACATTACCTCAAGTTGAACTTGCATCGATGGTTGTTGAACTTCTTCTTCTTCCTCTCGTGGTCGGCGTACTGGCATGTTCTTGGGAGGCGGCGCCATTGATGCAGCGTCTTGCGGGGATCACTGCCCCGGAGAAGTAGCCTCGGCGACGGAGGGAGGCAGGAGGCGGCGAATCACGGCCCCGTCGGGCGGGGATGGCGGTGTGCAGCGGCAGAGGAAGGCTGGGATGGCGCGCGGCAGCCGCCGGAGACGGGGACGGACCGGCGAGCTCGTCGAAGGGGGGGCTCTGCCGCAACTACAATAGCAAATCCTCCATCACAAGCTACTCATTTGTGCACAACGAAAAATGCGAAAAGAAAGCCAGTCAGCTGCTCGACAGAGCCAATGTTGTCGTTGCGCCAGATCAAAATGGCGTAGTAGGGCCTCCTTGATGTCAAGAGGTTGAGTTTCTGGCAAAAAAAATAGCAACAGTGTGCTGTTGCAGCCATCCGAATCAACGGTGGCTCCGCTCCGCTCGGTCGCGGTGGGCATATGGCCAACACCGTAGTGTCCATGGCACGACCAACAGAGGAGCTGCGACTGGGCCATTAGGGGTGACGGAGGGCCAGCGACACCAAAATTGGTCTGAATCGGGTCCGGTGCCGGATCTCAAAAATACATCGACCCGCATGTTGCAAATACACCGACGCTGCCATTTTTTTAGCTGCTTATTTATTTGTTTTTGATCCAAAAGCCCTAAAAATGGTTATACTCTATTATAGGGTTGTGTTGAAGATGCTCTCAGTCCCGTACTCCGCCTATCTTCGCAGTTTGTTCCAGTTTGGCTGTCATTGTGTGGCCAAATTTCGTGTTTTGGCCATTTTCGCATAGAAATTCAGGATCTGACCCCTGTTGGAAAGAATTTCGGGATCTGACCCTTTTTCCTACTGCCAGAACCTGCGGCGGTAGGATACTTATCCATGTCAGCAGCGTTAACGGTCTCCGTCCCACCCTACCGTCGCTGGTCCTTGCGGTAGGATGTCTAACCCTACCGCCAGAACCACTGGCGGTAGGGATTAGAGCAGTTATAAGCCATGGGCCGCCCCACCCCTCCCCCTTCTCCCCCCAACCAGCCGCCCCAAGAACAGAGGAGTTCTTCCTCTCACCCCCTCTCTCATCTCCTCCACTCCCCCCTCTGATCTTCGTCGTTTGTTCACCGTTTTTGCGGATCGAGATGGCCCCGAAGAAAGCAAAGTAAGCGCCTTCGATCCCTTCAATTAGTTTTAGTCAAATAGCTTCTGATTCATCGTATTTTTTGATTCAAATCACTCCCCTGCACTAGATTTAATTATTTTGAACCCTAGGAATGATTTAGGTTGATTCTAGATGTTATATTGTGTTAGATGTGAACTCTATTCACTAGTTGGTATGGTTATGTGAAGATGAACCCTAGTTCATATTATTTTTGGAGGATTTTTTGGTATGATGCATGTTGGAGGAATTTATTGTGATATGATGATGCATGTTGATATGATATGATGCGAGTAGTGGATATAGTTGGAGAACAAATGTTGAACCCTCAAGATGAACCTGGTTCATAATTTTTTGTGTTAAAAAAAATTATGATATGATGAATATTGGAGATATGATACATGTTGGATGTGGTTGGAGAAATATGATATGGTATGATGCATTTGACGACATGATGAACCCTAGGTTTAGATTTTTTTTCAAGGTGATTAACCTTTGTGTGATGAATCTATATGTTTAGGTCCGAAAGCTTGGAGCAAGCACCGCCGACTCCATCACCGCCTGCTCCTCCCACTCCTCTCCAGCACATTCCGTCAGAGATGCCGCTCCCGTACATGTACGAGACCTTCCCCGAGCTTCTACAGCCGGTGGGATCTGTCTCAGACGAGCTCCTAGAGGCCACGAGGGCAATGCGGTGGAACGAGAGGGCAGAGCGGATCATTGATGATGGCATGGCTTGGTCGCAGAGCGTGAAGGAGTGGAAGGAAGTGAAGGCAAAGATGGAGGCAGATCCAAGTATCTACTGTGTCCGTCGGGAAGCATGCATTGAAGTTGCGCAGAATTACGCCAGCTATCTCCTAAGCAATTTGGGCCGGAGAATCTACTTCGAGAGCACTGCGGAGGAGAGAGCCAGGATGCCGCCCCCAAGTGCATCTGCGTTCGATATCATCAACTGGGGAAGGGCGGAGGCGAAAACTCCAGCGGGCAGGGCAAGGTAGGAGTGCTTGAACGGTCGGATGCCGACCAGCGTTCCGCCTCCACCTGAACCGGTGGATCCGCTGCCGTTTCTGTCTCCACGGCCCGGGCTAACATACGAGGAGCTCTGAAGATGATGATGTCTGCCCGCTCTTCGAACTTATCAGCAAATCGTCCTATTAGTTTGTCTTGTGTCTTTCAATTATGTTCCCGATGAATAATGAAACTATGTGCCTCTTGTAATACCATTTGTTCATTATCTATTCAGTTTGAACATTAAGTTAACTTCATGCCATTTGTTCTTGTCAATATGAGTATACTTTCATGGTAAAAGAAATGAGTATATACTTTCATGGTAAAAGATATTGATTTTGAAAAGAAGCAATCAATTAAACTTGAAACTCATAAAACACACGACCCTCCCGCCATGGACCCTGGCGGTAAGGTCACACAACCTACCGCCAGGGCACTTTGATATTTCTTTATAGAAACTTTCCAAGGCAAAAACCAGCAACCACCTATCGTCAGGGGTTCTGGCGGTAGGGTTAGATAGGCTACCGCCAAAGTCTCTGGCAGTAGGGTACTTATCCACGTCAGCTCGAGCAAACGGTTGCCGTTCCCCTCTATCGCACCCTGCCGCCAGGTGCCCTGGCGGTAAGATGTCTAAACCTACCGCCAGAACCCCTGACGATAGCGAAAGGGTCATATCCCGAAATTCTTTCCAACAGGGGTCAGATCCTGAATTTCTATGCGAAAAGGGTCAAAACACGAAATTTGGCCTCATTGTGTGGCCGCTGCTGTCGGCCAGACCTTCAGGTTTCTTGTCGCTCAACGAGATCAGCGGCATAGGCTCATAGGTTTGGACATGAAGCCAAACTGCCAGCACATGTAACATGGGAAACTCGTGACTTGGCAGCGATTTGTTGTATGCCTTTGTAAACCCCGAATCCTGCTTCTTCCGTATATCAAAAGAAAAACACCAAACGGCGAACAACATTGGAAGTTTGGAACCCCTAGCTTGAATTACATATGGACTATGGAGACAGCACAAAAGATACTTCGGCTCTCGGTTTCTTACAGCTTGATGCAGTACAAATTTAACTTTTGTATTGTACAAAAATAAAAAAAAACGATGAGTAGCTGTTGTTCCAAAGATACAGGCCACTATAAACAGAGAACAATCTCGGGATACTTTACAGAGCACAACCAAAAAATGTCCACTTTGTACGTGGGGGGTGGAGGACAGGACAAATGCACACAAGGCCAACACAAGAGACTTGCCAACCAAAAAAAATGGATCCGCTGTATTGTACTTTCCTCGAACAATCCGAGCCTTTGTATCGACAGATGAGCCCGCAAGAGACAGATCCTCGTAATACCACAAATGAATATCAGAATTTGGGGGGCGACCGCGCTCCTGATGCTTTAAAAGGTCCAGTCGAGCCGAAAGGATCAGCTTCATCAAAAGAATCGAACCGGCCGAAATTTCTCGAGCTGTTGGATGAGTCAAATTCCGCTGCGCCCTCGCCTTTGGAGCTGCTTACAGAGTCAAACCTGGAAAAGCGGCTTTCCTGTGGGACGGCGCTGTCTTGGGATCTGAAGGAATCGAACCTTCCAAAGTTATAGGAGGAGCTATCGTCACGACTTTCACCGAACTTCGGTGAGAACCCAGACGTGTATGCAGGGGAACTTGGAACGGAATCGTCAAAGAATGTGCTCTTCTTTCCATAGGCACTAGCGCCACTTGGAGAGCCCACTCTAACAGGGTCTACATTGAAGTCATCTGACCCAAAGAAAGAGTTGCTTCCATGATGTCCAGGCTCCTGTATCAAGATAATTCATCAGAAATGATGGGTGGACACCACAAAAGTCCAGAAATAGGAAGACAAAGCTTACATTCATTGCATTAGATCCCCAAACTGATTCAGTATCTTGGTCATCAAAGTTCCATGTAGTTTCATCACCATAATTATCTCCAAAAACGGACTCAGAGCCACCGTGGTCACTGTTACCAAATAATGATTAATGACACTCACATCAAACTCAAAATGTATAACTTCATAGTTGAAGACCATATTTGTGCTTTAAATCAAATATTACTTGTAATATTTTTTGGAGGATATTAAATATATGCACTGTATAGATTAGAAAGTAGGAAACAAGGATGATTGTCATACTTTAAGTAATAAAAATGAGAGGGAATCTCTCCAGTGTCAAGTAAATAAATCTACTATGTATAAACAAAAAGTTATGAATAAACATCCAAAACATTCAGGCGATAAGAACCGATAAATCTTGGTCAGCTAGTGTTGCTGGAGATTACAGTGGGGTTTGCTCAAAGGAAGGCTCATACTTCTAAAGGCAGGAATAGCACCAAAGAAACAAACAGGTCATCATTTTTGAGTTCATCAAGCAAATAAAGAAACGGAATATAGCTCATCATGTTGTTCATTCGTGTAGGACTATGCCTGATATATCTCAATTCATTAAACTTTGAGAAAAAGGACTCTACATGAAAAAAAATGCGAAAACAAGCACCTGTAGGTTCCTTTTTTGGTGGGAGACGAGTCATGCACCCCAAAACGAGAAGACTTAAATGGACTACCAGAGGCACTTCTTCCAGCACTGCCCGGGCTCCTTACAGATTCGTCACCAAAATCATATGCTAATTCGCTCTCAGGCGCTTGATCACCAGCTCTGTAATGTCTCACATCCTTGATATGACCATTAGAAGATGCAACAGGGGACATCCCATCCGTAGAGACACCGTCATCCCAAAGAGATGATGCGTTTGCATTTTCAGCAGAAGCTGGGTTTTCGACAATTGTACCATTGTCCTTTACAAGACCAAACCCTGTTATGACGAATGGCATAGTTAGAAATATAACAAGATCAGCCAAAAATGGACGAAGTAGGCTGCTGATGTGGAAGACACCAAATCTGATCAAATAACTGATTGTGGGATCAAGGTCAAATATATGCGCAATAGCAATTGTGCAGTTAGAAAGGTTTCCCAGTAAGCAAGCTGACACTTCCATAATATCTGGTTACATGAGGTAGCGGACGGAAAATAATGACAAGACAGAAAAATACACTAGTGCTCAATTTTATCTACATAATTTACATTGAAAATTATTTGACAACAGCGAAATAGATTAGGATTATAAATACAATCATGCTTTAGTTTCTTTTCAGAACAAAACATAAATGGTGTAAGCACGAAGTCCAGGATTGGGAAATGGTCTGCATGAGATGAAAAGTACCATTTTCTGCCCTATAAACAGAGAATTACCAACTTCGAAAGGAAATCAGCACTTTTATTTTAGATAAAGGCCCATGGCCACACTTTTAATAAAGTTACAGTTCAAAACAAGCACAATATAGTGATGTAAGGCAAGATGGATCGAAAAGTATCTGACCTTCATCCTCAAATTTATCCCAGTCTTCATCCCACTCAACTGCTCCCTCTTGCTGCCCAGGTTCCCAACCTGGCAAACAAGGATATAAGCGATCAATAGATTTATGGATTGTAATATGAAGTGAAAATAAGGGCATAATTTGATCTATAGAAAGTAAACATGAAGATGAAAGTCTCAACAAATATTGGAAGTTGGGAAAGTTGGGTACCAAATGGAAGCTCGACTGTTGCAGAAGGCTTGAATTGCAGTCCAAAGTGCTTGCACCGTTCGTTAAAAGCTTTCTCCATCTCCTCTAATTGATGTTGGATTCGATCAGCTCGAACCTAGGTATACGGTTTGGTGTTATTTAGAGAGACAAAATAGAACTGGTTGAAGGTATGAGATACTGCCCGCAAAAAGTAAGGTATGAGATAGAACATACCTGAAGCAAACCATCAACACTTCCACCTTGTACCATTTTAATTAATGCATCATTCAGCTCAACTTTCCTCTCCTGAAAAAGATTATTAAGAAAAGAAAGTCGGAATGAAGATATGACCATCAAAAATTGTAATCACAATAAGAATCGCCAGATGACATTTTTCTAAGGTGTAGTGTTACAAAACCTGAACATCACGGAAAGCAGCTTCCTCAACTGCCAGTTTGGAAGCTAACTCTGCCACTTGCTTGTATTTTTCTTCATATTTCTTAGACAACAATTCCACCTGAATTGAGTTAAAGACCATCCATCATTTTGCAAAGAACCCACAAAAAAAGACACCTAACAACCAATTTCCATGTCTGCACCACTAGCATGAGAAAAATAGGGCTAAAGGAAGAACTACAATGCTGGCATACATCAGATATGATAAGCATTACACGGTAATCTGTACCTCACGTTTATCAGAAGATGCCCTTTCCGTGATCTCATTCAGTCTATTGTCACACCGACTTTTATACAGAACCTTTGACAAAAGAAGAAGAATAAACAGATTTCAATACAACATGTAATTATATCAACTTTTGTTGACCTAAATAAGACCAGTAAATGTAATGATAGATCACAAGCTGCATACGAGTCAGAATTTATTTACTGAGTCCTAATAATTGTAATACTATGAAAACAACTAACAAGATAGAAACATGCTTACAAGATCTTGCATTTTCGTGCGGTAGTACTCTAGTTTCTCTCTGGAGTCTAGGACCTGCTTCTCCACCTCAACCTTCATAATGCAAAAGAGACCCAAAAAAAGGACAAATGTTTCAGAGTTCACTAACTAGGATTAATAGAAAGTTGTTGCAACTACGTAGCATGAGAACAACCCCTTCCTGCTGTCTATAGGAATTTGCTTGTTTAAGTACATAAGAGAGTATAATAGAGTAACAGAAAAAAGGCTATGCTGAAATAAAGTTTCCAAAAATAGTTCTGGACAAAAGCATGAGAAGTAATCCCTCCCTCCTTAAGTGACGTTTTAGAGAAGGTTGCTTACAAAGAACTAATTGAAGATTTTGTATCAAGGATTGCCAGAAGGATGACATGTTTCTGCTAAAGTATATAGTAGTTCAGACTTCAGAGTTCCAAACTTTGCATCTTGGTAAGATGTAATCCTTCGAACAATTGTACTGCCAGTATGATATATACAAGAGACGATTTTTTTTACTGCCGGTATGATATATAAAAGACTTGTCTATATGGCTTTTCCCTAGGCCTAATTTTAGATTTTGCGCCGGTCCTTCAATTTCTCGAATACAACTGGTCAATGTTAAATCATGTCTGCGACATGATTTGAATACACCATTCAGCTGTACTTGCTTAACTGAATAACAAGAGCAGCTTAAATTATTCTCGATGTAATCAACTGGTGCTGAACACCACAAATCCAGTCTGGGCATAGTGGATCAGCAGTTCAGCACACTGATCCAGATTTGAGGAACAGGTCCAATACCTTCTTAGGAGCCTCCTGTGCAGCTGAGTTTACCCCACTTCTGTCATCTGTAATTCCTTGAGCTGCAGCATGATTATCCATACCAGGCATGTGAGGTCTTGGTTGCCCTGGTCTTGTAGCTCCATCAGTCTGTGAATGCATTTGAGGCAAGGGTGGCCGTACACCACCAGTAGGCAACCCAGGTGCGCCAGGGCCCCTATGTGGTAATCCTAGCCCAACATCAAATACCTTGTAAGCGGCAGGCCAAGTAAGCTAGACAAAGTATGCGTGGTTCAACTTGGACTACAGTTATATCATGTAATAACTAAGATCTGGCAGCCAATACAAATATTACCTTGATTAGGCTGCCATGATGGGGCATTGTAAGCTGTAGAAGGCAAGCCTGTTGCTCGTAACAGTGTCTCATCAAATTTAAGAGAGTCAGGGAGCGATGGAGGCAGAGGAGTTCCAGCTCGGTTCCTCTCCATTAAATAAAGAGCAATGCAAAACTCTCTCAGAGAAAGCATGCCGTCATTATCTTGGTCAGACAAGTCCCACACTTGCTTCAGTACATCTACAAAGTATAATGAAACAACAATTGCATTAGCCAATGGCAATGGTATTCATATGGTGATATGTTCACACATCATATGAAAACCATCATAGAAACAGAAATAAAATACAATGATATCATTATGGAGAAACAATGACAGAAATAGCCAAATAGGTTTCAAACAAGGAGCTCAACCAATAAGCATTGTAAAGGTACCCCGTTACCGCAATACATTAGAGTATCTTATAGACAGAAATACACATATGCATGATTAGGAAAGTAAAGTTGGTGATGAGATCCCACCTCTTGGAAGTTTCCAACTGAGAAACAGAGTGCGAGCTTCTGCACCAGTTATTTTGCCATCTCTGTCCCTATCAACATCCCGAAAGACTTTCGTGTACTTCTGGATATCAGATTGATTAACTTTTGGCCATTGAGAAGAGGAATTAGAAACCCCGGCAGAAACACCTGGAGATGGAACACTTGGCTTTGTGATGGGCTGCGTCTGCTGAGGTTGGCTGGTGCCGTAACTCACTGTTGGAGTACCTTGGAGAGAACCAGGCTGTGTTAGATTAGCAAAGTTCTGGGAGCCAGTCGGCTTGGACATAAAGCTTGATGTGGTCGGAAGTGCAGGTGTGGATGTACTTGGCTTTGGCTGAGTAAGAGCAGAGAAGATTTCAGTGCTTGCTCCTGAGCCACTGGCAGGGCCATTTCCAGATAGCACCAAAGCTCTTGAATCTGGAGGCAATACAGCACTGTTGCTCTGTGGAGGCAACGATGAAGAGGACATAGCATGTGTCTGCTGTCCAGGAACCATGCCCATTGAGCTCGACATTCCAAGACCAAATCCACCTGATGTTGTCTGTGAAGGAACAGCTGCTCCTGGAGAGGGTTGAGAGAAACCTCCAAGTGAACCAACATTACCCCCTTGCCAGCCAACTGAGCCTCCCATGCTGCCTCCATCCAGTGGACTTTGATTCATTCCAGTTGCTTGAAGTGATGTTGCAGGAGCTCCCACCTGAGGTGGTGGCCTCATGAAACCAGTGCTTGAAGTGAGGAGCTGCTGAGCATAACCCATGTTGGGAGATTGTGACTGAGTGCCCCTCGGCCCCGTGAACTGATTTGGCGGCATGGCTCCACCCTGACTTGCAGCCGGCATCATCGAGTTGACGCCTTGGGGTCTCGGAACAGCTCCAGCGTTCGCCTGCGGTGCACCGGCAAATTGAGTTGAAGTCGGCATCATACCACTTCCCTGGGGCCTCGGAGCAGCAGCAGAAGTCGGCATCATACCGCTTCCCTGGGGCCTCGGAGCACCAGCAGAAGTCGGCATCATGCCACTTCCCTGGGGCCTCGGAGCAGCGGCTGCCGGATTCATCTGCGCAGCTCCAGCCTGCCCCGGAGCGGGCGCCGGCGCAGCAGCATTACCTTGGGGCCTAGGAGCACCGGCGGCAGCCTGCGGAGGGGCCGACCCGCCGGCAATCTTCGGAGGCGGGATTCTGGCGGCGGCCGGGCCATACAGCGCGGACTGCACTATGTCGGGCGTGAGCTGGCGCCCGCTCTGCGCCACGGTGACGAGCCGCAGGGCGTTGAAGAACTCGGGCCGGCCGAGGAAGCCGGTCTTGCTCTGATCGGCGTGCATCCACACCTGCGCGCACAAGGTCCGAACATCACCAACCAACCAACCCTTAGCTTCCATCGGATTAATTCGCCAGAGAGGGGCTCTGATCTAGAGCTGCTCTACGGAGATCACACCTAGAATTTGGGAATGGCCGGCGGGGACGCGGATTGGGCGGGGGGGTTTAGGGGCGCTCACCTGGGCGAGGACCTGCTGCGGAAGGCTGGCGCCCTGGAAGAAGGCGACGGCCTCCTGGCCGCTGATGCGGCCGTCCTGGTTCAGGTCGGCGCGGCGGAAGTAGGCCTCGAAGGCCTCCATCCCCGCCATGGCCGGGATCCGGGGCGGGGATCTCGCCGGCCGCGCGGATCTGCTGCCGCGGGCTGTGGGGAGATCTCGGGGGAGCGTGTCGCGGGCGGGCGGGCGGGCGGGCGGCTCTCTCGTGTGTCTGCGAGCGAGGGCAGTGGTTGGGGGTCGGTCCTCCGGGCGGGCGCCCCGTCCAGATGGTGTGTGAGCTGCCTGCTGCAAAACTTTTTGCTAAGTGCCCCCCTCCCAGTTTACATCCCTTCTAACCAAGTTTATTTTTTCAAACAAACTAGAAGGGTTTTTTTGGATAAAGGCCATTTTTATTATCTCAAAAGGTAGAATCAAGCGGATGCAAAACATTATTATTAGTATTCAGCCTCTGCATAACGAGGATGCACGTAGTCAAACACCAAAAGTTTGACAAAAAGAAAGGGAAACAACCGACACATCGACAACAGTAGAACTATAGACTGACACTATATCTATGTCCAGAGGGGTGGTGGACCGACCCGGAGATTATGTTGTCATCCAAGTTGGGTAAAATTCTTCGTAGCCACCTGCTCCAA
This sequence comes from Triticum aestivum, assembly GCF_018294505.1. Lineage (NCBI taxonomy): Eukaryota > Viridiplantae > Streptophyta > Magnoliopsida > Poales > Poaceae > Triticum > Triticum aestivum. The sequence goes on from NC_057806.1 coordinate 666,069,303, forward strand.
CTAAACTAGAATGTTCTAATCAAGTTTATCACGGCTAAACCGTTGATTACTATAATGGTTGATCGCGCTTTGTTGTATCGTTGGTGTTGTTGGGATTCCATAACTTTTGTTTATTATTTGGTTTGGCCCATTTGAAAGATTGAGTGTTTTTTTATATACGGTGTTTTGATGCGCTTTCTTGGTAGTGTGATTCTGTGTATCCGCTAATCAACTCATACTTATCTGGGGAAGTTTCGTGCTCATGCTCGTATGTATTATTTTGTTGATGCACATTGGCACATTTTTCTAGGTGGTGAAATGATGCGCAGAGCCGGTCTGTTTTTAGGCTAATTGTTGTTGTTGCTTGATGTCTACTACACAACCTTCTTCTTGTAGACTTTATTGGGCCTCCAAGTGCAGAGGTTCGTAGGACAGTAGCAAATTTCCCTCGAGTGGATGACCTAAGATTTATCAATCCGTGGGAGGCGTAGGTTGAAGATGGTCTCTCTCAAACAACCCTGCAACCAAATAACAAAGAGTCTCTTGTGCCCCCAACACACCCTATACAATAGTAAATTGTATATGTACACTAGTTCGGCGAAGAGATGGTGATACAAGTGCAATATGGATGATAGATATGAGTATTTGTAATCTGAAAATATAAAAATAGAAATGTAACTAATGATAAAAGTGAGCGTAAATGGTGTTGCAATGCTAGGAAACAAGGCCTAGTTACATCTACATTTGCATGATCTGTTGGAGTTGCACTTTTACATCACCAATTTACATCTTCTGTTGGAGTTTCCTCTTTCTTGGAGATGTAAAAAGCACTTTTTGGATATGTAAATTTTACATTCCCTTTTTTACATCTCCAAATTTGCATCTTCTATTGGAGATGCTCTAAGATCATGCTGCCACCCATATTGGATAAAAATATCCCTCGCCGTGGTCTCCAGTCATGTACACACATCCGTAAATAGGCCTCGATTCTCGTTATGAAGAGGACCGTAAACGAAGAGGACCGTAAACGAAGCGTCTCGGCACATCTGTAGATAACCTGCATAAGAGAAGTAATATTATCGTTAAAAGCCTTATCATTTCTACATAGCCAAAGTGACCAAATCACGACCTGCGCTCCCACCCTGAGAAGAATTTTGAACTTGTGATCAGTCTCATGTAACCAGTTGCCAAATATATTAGCAACACTACAAGAATGATACAAGCCAGAAGCAATTTGGACGATTGGTCATATAGAACGAGCTAATTTACATAGGAAGAACAAAAGTTTTGTTGTCGCGTCATGCAGACAAAAGACACATTGCGTACTTCCATGCCAATTCTTCTTAATAAGGTTATCTTTAGTAAGAATGACTCCGCAACGATGATTCCAAAAACTTGGCGATAGTGTCACCTTTGTGACGCACAATATTGTATAGAGCTGGATATTGTTCCCGGATTGTAGCATTACCTGGCCATTTATTGAAAGTGCAATCATGCCCTTAATCGTATTTTGATGTTGACGACAGTATACACATAGGGGACTAACAGTGTTTGTCATGTATATCTCGGGTTTAGTCCCCTCAGGATCGTGTGTGTGTGTGTGTGCGTGCGTGTGGATCATGACTACGAACATACATATATTGCTCAAGAACGAAGAAACAAGACTACTAGCTTAGGCATTTTATGTTTGTTCTTGAGTATAGGGATCCCGCACTATGAAGAGGGGAACATCGGGTCTCGCGAAGGACTTGCTCAATTTTCTTCTCCCCATTCATAGTCTGTTCTCTCTCTCTCTCTCTCAGATGTATGATGCTTGTCGGACGTCCGGCCATCCAATGCACACCAGACTACCTACATAGAGCCAAAACATCGGATTTCCGACCTCCATCGAAAATCTGGTCTGTCCCAACAAAACGTCAGTCATCTGGTCCCTATCGGACATCCGGTGCCTCAGACGACTGACGTTCACCAGAAATCCGGTACTAACTATCCCAAGCCAAAATGTCAGATGACCTATCTTTTTCGGTTGTTCGGTACCATTCAAACAGAAAGTATATGTCGGATGTCTCGTATTGTGTCGGCTGTCCGGTGTCTGCCAAGGCCTTAGACGGACGGTAAGCCTCGGACATCCGACGGCTACTACACTCAAATGGCTCCAGCGGCCACTTATTGAGGGATACTATAAATACCTCCCTCCTATTCCGTGAGAGCTTTGACCATTCACTTTTTGCATCCCCAAGAACACATTTCTCTCACACACTCATACACCAAATATTAGCCCCCAAAGGGATTTGTGAGCATTAGTGAGAAGTTGTCCACTCAAGTGATAGATCCACTCCTTCCCCATCTTTGCACCAAAGGAATTTGTGATTTGAGCAAGTCTTAAGCTTTTCCCCATCGTTCTTGTTACTCTTGGAGGTTGGAGACTCCTAGGCGGTAGGAGTACTCCAGCGAGGAATCGTTCATTGTGATTACCCCCGGAAAGTTTATGAGGGTTTGGAGACCACCCCAAGGTCTACCTCTAGTGGTTGGGAATCTCCTTCGTGGTGATATCTCAAAGAGAGAATAGGACGAGCCTTCGTGGAGTTGGTGTGCCTTTGTGGTAACACCCACCTCTCGAAACGGTGACGTAGCTTCCCTCCAAGGAAGTGAACATCGGCATACATCCTCGTCTCTCGGAGTTGTGGTTATTACTAACCCTAGTTGCCTACTTGTGGTTACTTGTCTCTTAGTCTTTATTTGTCTCATATTGTGCTTGCTTACTCATATACTTGTGGTACTTGTTTTGAAGGAAATGTGCCCTAGAGGCAATAATAAAGTTATTATTTATTTCCTTATTTCATGATAAATGTTTATTATTCATGCTAGAATTGTATTAACCGGAAACATAATACATGTGTGAATACATAGACAAACATAGTGTCACTAGTATGCCTCTACTTGACTAGCTCATTGATCAAAGATGGTTAAGTTTCCTAGCCATAGACATGAGTTGTTATTTGATCAACGGGATCACATCATTAGGAGAATGATGTGATTGACTTGACCCATTTCGTTAGCTTAGCACTTGATCGCTTAAGTTTACTGCTATTGCTTTCTTCATGACTTATACATGTTCCTATGACTATGAGATTATGCAACTCCCGAATACCGGAGGAACACTTTGTGTGCTACCAAACGTCACAACGTAACTGGGTAATTATAAAGGTGCTCTACAGGTGTCTCCGATGGTGTTCATGGAGTTGGCATAGATCAAGAATAGGATTTGTCACTCCGATTGTCCGAGAGGTATCTCTGGGCCCTCTCGGTAATGCACATCACTATAAGCCTTGCAAGAAATGTGACTAATGAGTTAGTTGCGGGATGTTGCATTACGGAACGAGTAAAGGGACTTGTCGGTAACGGGATTGAACTAGGTATTGAGATACCGACGATCGAATCTCGGGCAAGTAACATACCAATGACAAAGGGAACAACATATGTTGTTATGCGGTTTGACCGATAAAGATATTCGTAGAATATGTAGGAACCAATATGAGCATCTAGGTTCCGCTATTGGTTATTGACCAGAGATGTGTCTCGGTCATGTCTTCATAGTTCTCGAACCCGTAGGGTCCGCACGCTTAAAGTTCTATGACGATCGGTATTATGAGTTTTGTGTTTTGATGTACCGAAGGTAGTTTGGAGTCCCGGATATGATCACGGATATGACGAGGAGTCTTGAAATGGTCAAGACATAAAGATCGATATATTGGATGACTATGTTCGGATACCGGAAAGGTTTTGGGAGGTTTCGGACATTTACCGGAGTACCGGGGGGTTACCGGAATCCCCCGAGGAGTACATTGGGCCTAATAGGCCTTAGTGGGAGAAGAGGAGGGGCGGCCAATGGCAGCCGCGCGCCCCTCCCCCTCTAGTCTGAATTGGACAAGAAGGGGGGGCGGCGCCCCCCTTTCCTTCTCTCTTCTCTCCCTTCCTTCTCCTTTCCTACTCCAACTAGGAAAAGAGGGAGTCATACTCCCCAACTAGGAAAAGAGGGAGTCATACTCCCAGTGGGAGTAGGACTCCCCCCTTGGCGCGCCCTCCTCCTTGGCCGGTTGCCTCCCCCCTAGCTCCTTTATATATGGGGGCAGGGGCACCCCAAAGACACAACAATTGATTGATTGATCTCTTAGCCGTGTGCGGTGCCCCCCTCCACCATAATCCACCTCGGTTATATCGTAGTGGTGCTTAGGCGAAGCCCTGCGACGGTAGCTTCATCAACATCGTCACCACACTGTCATGCTGATGAAACTCTTCCCCGAGCTCTACTGGATCGTGAGTTCACGGGACGTCACCGAGCTAAACGTGTGCTGAACACGGAGGTGCCGTATGTTCGGTACTGAGGATCGGTCGATCATGAAGACATACGACTACATCAACCGCGTTGTCATAACGCTTCTGCTTAACGATCTATGAGGGTACGTGGGCGACACTCTCCCCTCTCGTTGCTATGCATCACCATGATCTTGCGTGTGCGTATGAAATTTCTTAAAATTACTTTGTTCCCCAATAGTGGCATCCGAGCTAGGTTATTGCGTAGATGTTATATGCACGAGTAGAACACAAGTGAGTTGTGGGCGATACAAGTTATACTGCTTACCAGCATGTCATACTTTGGTTCGGCAGTATTGTTGGATGAAGCGGCCCGGACCGACATTAGCGTACGCTTACGCGAGACTGGTTCTACCGACGTGCTTTGCACACAGGTGGCTGGCGGGTGTCAGTTTCTCCAACTTTAGTTGAACCGAATGTGGCTACGCTCGGTCCTTGAGAAGGTTAAAACATCACTAACTTGACGAACTATCGTTGTGGTTTTGATGCGTAGGTAAGAACGGTTCTTGCTCAGCCCGTAGCAGCCATGTAAAACTTGCAACAACAAAGTAGAGGACGTCTAACTTGTTTTTGCAGGGCATGTTATGATGTGATATGGTCAAGACATGATGCTATATTTATTGTATGAGATGATCATGTTTTGTAACAGAGTTATCGGCAACTGGCAGGAGCCATATGGTTGTCGCTTTATTGTATGCAATGCAATCGCCCTGTAATTGCTTTACTTTATCACTAAGCGGTAACGATAGTCGTAGAAGCAATAGTTGGCGAGACGACAACGATGCTATGATGGAGATCAAGGTGTCGCGCTGGTGACGATGGTTATCATGATGGTACTTTGGAGATGGAGATCAAAGGCACAAGATGATGATGGCCATATCATATCACTTATATTGATTGGATGTGATGTTTATCCTTTTTGCATCTTATTCTGCTTTGTTTGACGGTAGCATTATAAGATGATCTCTCACTAAATTTCAAGGTAAAAGTGTTCTCCCTATGTATGCACCGTTGCCAAAGTTCGTCGTGCCGAGACACCAGTGATGATCGGGTGTGATAAGCTCAACGTTCATCTACAACGGGTGTAAGACAGTTTTACACACACAGAATACTCGGGTTAAACTTGACGAGCCTAGCATATGCAGATATGGCCTCGGAACACTGAGACCGAAAGGTCGAGCGTGAATCATATAGTAGATATGATCAACATAGTGATGTTCACTATTGAAAACTACTCCATTTCACGTGATGATCGGTTATGGTTTAGTTGATATGGATCACGTGATCACTTAGATAATTAGAGGGATGTCTATCTAAGTGGGAGTTCTTAAGTAATATGATTAATTGAACTTAAATTTATCATGAACTTTGTACCTGATAGTATTTTGCTTGTCTATGTTATTGTAGATAGATGGCACGTGTTGTTGTTCCCTTGAATTTTAATGTGTTCCTTGAGAAAGCAAAGTTGAAAGATGATGGTAGCAATTACACGGACTGGGTCCGTAACTTGAGGATTATCCTCATTGCTGCACAGAATAATTACGTCCTGGAAGCACCGCTGAGTGCCAAACCCGCTGCAGGAGCAACGCCAGATGTTATGAACGTCTGGCAAAGCAAAGCTGATGACTACTCAATAGTTCAGTGTGCCATGCTTTACGGCTTAGAACCGGGACTTCAACGTCGTTTTGAATGTCATGGAGCATATGAGATGTTCCAGGATTTGAAGTTAATATTTCAAGCAAATGCCCGGATTGAGAGATATGAAGTCTCCAATAAGTTCTATAGCTGCAAGATGGAGGAGAATAGTTCTGTCAGTAAACATATACTTAGAATGTCTAGGTACCATAATCACTTGACTCAGCTGGGAGTTAATCTTCTGGTTGATAGTGTCATTGACAGAGTTCTTCAATCACTGCCACCAAGCTACAAGAGCTTTGTGATGAACTATAATATGCAAGGGATGGATAAGATGATTCCCGAGCTCTTTGCAATGCTAAAGGCTGCGGAGGTAGAAATCAAGAAGGAGCATCAAGTGTTGATGGTCAACAAGAGCACCAGTTTCAAGAAAAAGGGTAAAGGAAAGAAGAAAGGAAACTTCAAGAAGAACGGCAAACAAGTTGCTCCTCAAGAGAAGAAACCCAAGTCTGGACCTAAGCCTGAGACTGAGTGCTTCTACTGCAAACAGACTGGTCACTCGAAGCGGAACTGCCCCAAGTATTTGGCGGATAAGAAAGATGGCAAGGGGAACAAAGGTATATTTGTTATACATGTTATTGATGTGTACCTTACTAGAGCTCGCAGTAGCACATGGGTATTTGATACTGGTTCCGTTGCTAATATTTGCAACTCGAAACGGGGACTACAGATTAAGTGAAGACTGGCTAAGGACGAGGTGACGATGCGCGTGGGAAATGGTTCAAAAGTCGATGTGATCGCCGTCGGCACGCTACCTCTATATCTAACTTCGGGATTAGTTTTAGACCTGAATAATTGTTATTTGCTACCAGCGTTAAGCATGAACATTATATCTGGATCTTGTTTGATGCGAGGCGGTTATTCATTTAAATCTGAGAATAATGGTTGTTCTATTTATATGAGTAATATCTTTTATGGTCATGCACCCTTAAAGAGTGGTCTATTTGTGTTGAATCTCGATAGTAGTGATACACATATTCATAATGTTGAAGCCAAAATATGCAGAGTTGATAATGATAGTGCAACTTATTTGTGGCACTGCCGTTTGGGTCATATTGGTGTAAAGCGCATGAAGAAACTCCATATTGATGGACTTCTGGAATCACTTGATTATGAATCACTTGGTACTTGCGAACCATGCCTCATGGGCAAGATGAATAAAATGTCGTTCTCCGAAACAATGGAGCGAGCAACAGATTTGTTGGAAATCATACATACTGATGAATGTGGTCCAATGAATGTTGAGGCTCGCGACGGGTATCGTTATTTTCTCACCTTCATAGATGATTTGAGCAGATATGGGTATATCTACTTAATGAAATATAAGTCTGAAACATTTCAAAAGTTCAAAGAATTTCAAGTGAAGTGGAAAATCATTGTAACAAGAAAATAAAGTTTCTACGATCCGATCATGGAGGAGAATATTTGAGTTACGAGTTTGGTTTACATTTGAAACAATGTGGAATAGTTTCGCAACTCACGCCACCCGAAACACCACAGGGTAATGGTGTGTCCGAACGTCATAATCGTACTTTACTACATATGGTGCGATCTATGATGTCTCTTACTGATTTACCGCCATCATTTTGGGGTTATGCTTTAGAGACAGCTCCATTCACGTTGAATAGGGCACCATCGAAATCCGTTGAGACGACGCCTTATGAACTGTGGTTTGGCAAGAAACCAAAGTTGTCATTTCTTAAAGTTTGGGGCTGCGATGCTTATGTGAAAAAGCTTCAACCTGATAAGCTCGAACCCAAATCAGAGAAATGTGTCTTCATAGGATACCCAAAGGAAACTGTTGGGTACACCTTCTATCACAGATCCGAAGGCAAGACATTGTTGCTAAGAATGCATCTTTTCTAGAGAAGGAGTTTCTCTCGAAAGAAGTGAGTGGGAGGGAAGTAGAACTTGATGAGGTAACTGTACCTGCTCCCTTATTGGAAAGTAGTTCATCACAGAAACCGGTTCCTGTGACACCTACACCAATTAGTGAGGAAGCTAATGATGATCATCATGAAACTTCAGATCAAGTTACTACCGAACCACGTAGGTCAACCAGAGCAAGATCCGCACCAGAGTGGTACGGTAATCCTGTTCTGGAGGTCATGTTACTTGACCATGACGAACCTACGAACTATGAGGAAGCGATGATGAGCCCAGATTCCGCAAAATGGCTTGAGGCCATGAAATCTGAGATGGGATCCATGTATGAGAACAAAGTATGGACTTTGGTTGACTTGCCCGATGATCGGCAAGCCATCGAGAATAAATGGATCTTCAAGAAGAAGACTGACGCTGACGGTAACGTTACTGTCTACAAAGCTCGACTTGTTGTGAAAGGTTTTCGACAAGTTCAAGGAGTTGACTACGATGAGACCTTCTCACCCGTAGCGATGCTTAAGTCTGTCTGAATCATGTTAGAAATTGTCGCATTTTATGATTATGAAATTTGGCAAATGGATGTAAAGACTGCATTCCTGAATGGTTTTTTGGAAGAAGAGTTGTATATGATGCAACCTGAAGGTTTTATTGATCCAAAGGGTACTAACAAAGTGTGCAAGCTCCATCGATCCATTTATGGACTGGTGCAAGCCTCTCGGAGTTGGAATAAATGTTTTGATAGTGTGATCAAAGCATATGGTTTTATACAGACTTTTGGAGAAGCTTGTATTTACAAGAAAGTGAGTGTGAGCTCTGTAGCATTTCTAATATTATATGTGGATGACATATTATTGATTGGAAATGATATAGAATTTCTGGATAGCATAAAAGGATACTTGAATAAGAGTTTTTCAATGAAAGACCTCGGTGAAGCTGCTTATATGTTGGGCATCAAGATCTATAGAGATAGATCAAGACGCTTAATTGGACTTTCACAAAGCACATACCTTGATAAAGTTTTGAAGAAGTTCAAAATGGATCAAGCTAAGAAAGGGTTCTTGCCTGTGTTACAAGGTGTGAAATTGAGTAAGACTCAATGCCCGACCACTGCAGAAGATAGAGAGAAAATGAAAAGTGTTCCCTATGCTTCAGCCATAGGATCTATCATGTATGCAATGCTGTGTACTAGACCTGATGTGTGCCTTGCTATTAGTTTAGCAGGGAGGTACCAAAGTAATCCAGGAGCGGATCACTGGACAACGATCAAGAACATCCTGAAATACCTGAAAAGGACTAAGGATATGTTTCTCATTTATGGAGGTGACAAAGAGCTCATCGTAAATGGTTACGTCGATGCAAGCTTTGACACTGATCCAGATGATTCTAAATCGCAAACCAGATATGTGTTATATTGAACGGTGGAGCTGTCAGTTGGAGCAGTTCTAAACAAAGCATCGTGGCGGGATCTACGTGTGAAGCGGAGTACATAGCGACTTCAGAAGCATCAAATGAAGGAGTCTAGATGAAGGAGTTCATATCCGATCTAGGTGTCATACCTAGTGCATCGGGTCCAATGAAAATCTTTTGTGACAATACTGGTGCAATTGCCTTAGCAAAGGAATCCAGATTTCACAAGAGAACCAAGCACATCAAGAGACGCTTCAATTCCATCTGGGATCAAGTCCAGGTGGGAGACATAGAGATATGCAAGATACATACGGATCTGAATGTTGCAGACCCGCTGACTAAGCCTCTTCCACGAGCAAAACATGATCAGCACCAAGACTCCATGGATGTTAGAATCATTACTGTGTAATCTAGATTATTGACTCTAGTGCAAGTGGGAGACTGGAGGAAATATGCCCTAGAGGCAATAATAAAGTTATTATTTATTTCCTCATTTGATACGTCTCCAACGTATCTATAATTTTTGATTGCTCCATGCTATATTATCTATTGTTTTGGACATTATTGGGCTTTATTATCCACTTTTATATTATTTTTGGGACTAACCTATTAACCGGAGGCCCAGCCCAGAATTGATGTTTTTTGCCTGTTTTAGGGTTTCAAAGAAAAGGAATACCAAACGAGTCCAAACGGAATGAAACCTTCAGGAATGTGATTTTCTCACCGAATACAACTCAGGAGACTTGGACCCTACGTCAAGGCATGTAACAAGAGGCCATGAGGTAGGGGGGCGCGCCCTACCCTACCAGGCGCGCCCCCCACCCTCGTGGGCCCCCTGTTGCTCCACCGACGTACTTCTTCCTCCTATATATACCCACGTACCCCCAAACGATTAGATACGGAGCCAAAACCCTAATTCCACCGTCGTAACTTTCTGTATCCACGAGATCCCATCTTGGGGCATGTTCCGGAGCTCCGCCGGAGGGGGCATCGATCACGGAGGGCTTCTACATCAACACCATAACCTCTCCGATGAAGTGTGAGTAGTTTACTTCAGACCTACGGGTCCATAATTAGTAGCTAGATGGCTTCTTCTCTCTTTTTGGATCTCAATACAATGTTCTCCCCATCTCTTGTGGAGATCTATTCGATGTAATCTTCTTTTTGCGGTGTGTTTGTTGAGACCGATGAATTGTGGGTTTATGATCAAGTCTATCTATCAATAATATTTGAATCTTCTCTAAATTATTTTATGTATGATTGGTTATCTTTGCAAGTCTCTTCGAATTATCAGTTTGGTTTGGCCTACTAGATTGATCTTTCTTGCAATGGGAGAAGTGCTTAGCTTTGGGTTCAATCTTACGGTGTCCTTTCCCGGTGACAGTAAGGGCAGCAAGGCACGTATTGTATTGTTGCCATCGAGGATAACAAGATGGGGTTTTCTTCATATTGCATGAGTCTATCCCTCTACATCATGTCATCTTGCTTAAAGCGTTACTCTGTTTTAACTTAATACTCTAGATGCATGCTGGATAGCGGTCGATGAGTGGAGTAATAGTAGTAGATGCAGGCAGGAGTCAGTCTACTTGTCTCGGACGTGATGCCTATATACATGATCATACCTAGATATTCTCATAACTATGCTCAATTCTGTCAATTGCTCAACAGTAATTTGTTCACCCACCGTAGAATATTTATGCTCTCGAGAGAAGCCACTAGTGGAACCTATGGCCCCCGGGTCTATCTTTATCATATCAATCTCCTACTACTTAGTTATTTACTTTGCTATTTACTTTGCCTTTATTTTACTTTACATCTTTATCATAAAAATACCAAAAATATTATCTTATCATATCTATCAGATCTCACTCTCGTAAGTGGCCCTATAGGGATTGACAACCCCTATTTGCATTCGTTGCGAGGATTTATTTGTTTTGTGCAGGTACGAGGGACTCGCGCGTAGCCTCCTACTGGATTGATACCTTGGTTCTCAAAAACTGAGGGAAATACTTACGCTACTTTGCTGCATCATCCCTTCCTCTTCGGGGAAAACCAACGCAATGCTAAAAGAGGTAGCAAGAAGGATTTCTGGCACTGTTGCCGGGGAGGTCTACGCAAAGGTCAACATACCAAGTACCCATCACATACCCTTATCTCCCGCATTACATTATTTGCCATTTGCCTCTCGTTTTCCTCTCCCCCACTTCACCCTTGCCGTTTTATTCGCCCTCTCTCTCTATCCTCCCTCTCTTTCTTTATGTGCCTTTTTTTTGCCCGCTTGCTTTTTGTTTGCTTGTGTGTTAGTTTGCTTGCTTGTCACGATGGCTCAAGATAATACTAAATTGTGTGACTTCACCAATACCAACAACAATGATTTTATTAGCACCCCAATTGCTCCTCTTACCGATGCTGAATCTTATGAAATTAATACTGCTTTGCTGAATCTTGTCATGAAAGATCCGTTCTCCGGCCTTCCTAGTGAAGATGCCGCTACCCATCTTAATAGCTTCGTTGATTTGTGTGACATACAAAAGAAGAAAGATGTGGATAATGATATTGTTAAATTGAAGCTATTTCCTTTTTCGCTTAGAGATCGTGCTAAAACTTGGTTTTCGTATTTGCCTAAAAATAGTATTGATTCATGGAACAAATGCAAAGATGCTTTTATCTCTAAGTATTTTCCTCCCGCTAAGATCATCTCTCTTAGAAACGATATTATGAACTTTAAGCAACTTGATTATGAACATGTTGCACAAGCTTGGGAGAGAATGAAATTAATGATACGTAATTGCCCTACTCATGGTTTAAAATTGTGGATGATTGTTCAGAATTTTTATGCCGGATTGAATTTTGCTTCTAGAAATCTTTTAGATTCGGCCGCGAGAGGCACTTTTATGGAAATCACTTTAGGAGAAGCTACTAAACTCCTAGATAATATTATGGTTAATTATTCTCAATGGCATACTAAAAAAAAGGTGCATGCGATAGAAGAAATTAATGTTTTGAGTGGAAAGATGGATGAACTTATGAAATTATTTGCTAATAAGAGTGTTTATTCTGATCCTAATGATATGCCTTGTCTACTTTGATTGAGAATAATAATGAATCTATGGATGTGAATTTTGTTGGTAGGAACAATTTTGGTAACAATGCGTATAGAGGAAATTTCAACCCTAGGCCTCATCCTAGTAATTCCTCTAATAATTATGGTAATTCCTACAACAATTCTTATGGAAATTGTAATAAGATGACCTCTGATTTTGAATCTAATATTAAAGAATTTATTACTTTGCAAAAGAATTTTAATGCTATGATTGAAGAAAAATTGCTTAAGATTGATGATTTGGCTAGGAACGTTGATAGAATTGCTCTTGATGTTGATTCTTTGAAACTTAGATCTATTCCACCTAAGCATGATATCAATGAGTCTATCAAAGCCATGAGAATTTCCATTGATGAGTGCAAAGAAAGAACTGCTAGGATGCGTGCTAAGAAAGATGCCTTTATAAAAGCGTTTTCTTCTAGTTCCTATGAAAATAATGATAAAGATCTAAAAGTTATTGATGTGTCCCCTATTAAATCTTTGTTTTGCAATATGAATCTTGATAATGATGGAACTCAATACGACCCACCTTTACCTAGAAGGCGTTCCAAGAATTCTGAATATTTTGATTTTGATGCTAAATTTGATAAAAGTGGGATTGAAGAAATTAAAACCCTAGATGTTGCTAAACCCACTATTATGGATTTCAAGGAATTTAACTATGTAAATTGCTCTTTGATTGATTGTATTTCCTTGTTGCAATCCGTGCTAAATTCTCCTCATGCTTATAGTCAAAAATAAAGCGTTTACTAAACATATCGTTGATGCCTTGATGCAATCTTATGAAGAAAAACTTGAATTGGAAGTTTCTATCCCTAGAAAACTTTATGATGAGTGGGAACCAACTATTAAAATTAAAATTAAAGATCATGAATGCTATGCTTTATGTGATTTGGGTGCTAGTGTTTCCACGATTCCAAAGACTTTGTGTGATTTGTTAGGTTTCCGTGATTTTGATGATTGCTCTCTAAATTGGCACCTTGCAGATTCCACTATTAAGAAACCTATGGGAAGAATTAATGATGTTCTTATTGTTTCAAATAGGAATTATGTGCCCGTAGATTTTATCGTTCTTGACATAGATTGCAATTCTTCATGTCCTATTATTCTTGGTAGACATTTCCTTAGAACGATTGGTGCAATTATTGATATGAAGGAATGAAATATTAGATTCCAATTTCCGTTAAGGAAAGGCATGGAACAATTTCCTAGAAAGAAAATTAAATTACCTTATGAATATATTATGAGAGCCACTTATGGATTGCCTACCAAAGATGGCAATACCTAGATCTATTCTTGCTTGTTAAACGATAGCGCTTGTTGGGAGGCAACCCAATTTTATTTTTATTCCTTACTTTTTGCTCCTGCTTAGTAATAAATAAATTATTTAGCCTCTGTTTTGGTTGTGTTTTTTGTGTTTAATTAGTGTTTGTGCCAAGTAGAACCGTTGGGAAGACTTGGGGAAAGTCTTGTTGAACTTGCTGTAAAAAAACAGAAACTTTAGCGCTCACGAGAACTGCTGTAATTTTTATTTGGAAAGTGCTATTTAGTTCATTATTTTTGCAGATGATTAATAGATAAATTCCTCACGTCCAGCAATTTATTTTAGAATTTTTGGCGTTCCAGATCTTGCGCTAGCAACAGATTACTACAGACTGTTCTGTTTTTGACAGATTCTGTTTTGCGTGTGTTGTTTGCTTATTTTGATGAATCTATGGCTAGTAAATTAGTTTATAAACCATAGAGAAGTTGGAATACAGTAGGTATAACACCCATATAAATAAATAATGAGTTCATTACAGTACCTTGAAGTGGTCTTTTGTTTTCTTTCGCTAACAGAGCTCACGAGTTTTCTACTTTAAGTTTTGTGTTGTGAAGTTTTCAAGTTTTGGGTAAAGATTTGATGGATTATGGAACAAGGAGTGGCAAGAGCCTAAGCTTGGGGGTGCCCATGGCACCCCCAAGATAATCTAAGGACACCTAAAAGCCAAAGCTTGGGGATGCCCCGGAAGGCATCCCCTCTTTCGTGTACTTCTATCGGTAACTTTACTTGGAGCTATATTTTTATTTACCACATGATTATGTGTTTTACTTGGAGCGTCTTGTATGATTTGAGTCTTTGATTGTTAGTTTACCACAATCATCCTTGCTGTACACACCTTTTGAGAGAGCCATACATGATTTGGAATTTGTTAGAATACTCTATGTGCTTCGCTTATATCTTTTGAGTTATATAATTTTGCTCTAGGCTTCACTTATATCTTTTAGAGCACGGTGTTGGATTTGTTTTATAGAAACTATTGATCTCTCATGATTTACTTAGATTATTTTGAGAGTCTTAATAGCATGGTAATTTTCTTAAAATCCTAATATGCTTGGTATGCAAGATTAATAATAAAAATTCTCTTATGAGTGTGTTGAATACTATGATAAGTTTGATAGTTGATAATTGTTTTGAGACATGGAGATGGTGATATTAAAGTCATGCTAGTTGAGTAGTTGTGAATTTGAGAAATACTTGTGTTGAAGCTTGTGATTCCCGTAGCATGCACGTATGGTGAACCGTTATGTGATGAAGTCAGAGCATGATTTATTTATTGATTGTCTTCCTTATGAGTGGCGGTCGGGGACGAGCGATGCTCTTTTCCTACCAATCTATCCCCCTAGGAGCATGCGCGTAATACTTTTCTTTGATAACTTGTAGATTTTTGCAATAAGTATATGAGTTCTTTATGACTAATGTTGAGTCCATGGATTATACGCACTCTCACCCTTCCACCTTTGCTAGCCTCTCTAATACCGCGCACCTTTCGCCGGTATCATACACCCACCATATGAAGGAAATACGCCCTAGAGGCAATAATAAAGTTATTATTTATTTCCTTATATCATGATAAATGTTTATTATTCATGCTAGAATTGTATTAACCGGAAACATAATACATGTGTGAATACATAGACAAACGGAGTGTCACTAGTATGCCTCTACTTGACTAGCTCGTTAATCACAGATGGTTATGTTTCCTAACCATGAACAAAGAGTTGTTATTTGATTAACGGGATCACATCATTAGGTGAATGATCTGATTGACATGACCCATTCCATTAGCTTAGCACCCGATCATTTAGTATGTTGCTATTGCTTTCTTCATGACTTATACATGTTCCTATGACTATGAGATTATGCAACTCCCGTTTGCCGGAGGAACACTTTGTGTGCTACCAAACGTCACAACGTAAATGGGTGATTATAAAGGTACTCTACAGGTGTCTCCAAAGGTACATGTTGGGTTGGCGTATTTCGAGATTAGGATTTGTCACTCCGATTGTCGGAGAGGTATCTCTGGGCCCTCTCGGTAATGCACATCACATAAGCCTTGCAAGCATTGCAACTAATGAGTTAGTTGCGAGATGATGTATTACGGAACGAGTAAAGAGACTTGCCGGTAACGAGATTGAACTAGGTATTGAGATACCGACGATCGAATCTCGGACAAGTAACATACCGATGACAAAGGGAACAACGTATGTTGTTATGCGGTCTGACCGATAAAGATCTTCGTAGAATATGTAGGAGCCAATATGAGCATCCAGGTTCCGCTATTGGTTATTAACCGGAGACGTCTCTCGGTCATGTCTACATTGTTCTCGAACCCATAGGGTCCGCACGCTTAAGGTTTCAATGACAATTATATTATGAGTTTATGAGTTTTGATGTACCGAAGTTAGTTCGGAGTCCCGGATGTGATCACGGACATGACGAGGAGTCTTGAAATGGTCGAGACATAAAGATTGATATATTGGACGGCTATATTCGGACACCGGAAGTGTTCCGGGTGATTTCGGAGAAAACCGGAGAGCCGAAGGGTTACCGGACCCCCCCCCCCCCGGGAGAAGTAATGGGCCATATGGGCCTTAGTGGAGAGAGAGAGGGGCAGCCAAAGGTGGGCCGCGCGCCTCCTCCCCCTTGGTCCGAATTGGACTAGGAGAGGGGGGGGCGGCGCCCCCCTTTCCTTCTCCCTCCCAACTTCTTTCCCCCTCCTAGTAGGAGTCATACTCCTACTAGGAGGACTCCTCCTTGGTGTGCCATAGGGGCCGACCGGCCTCCTCCCCTTGATCCTTTATATACGGGGGCAGGGGGCACCCCTAGACACACAAGTTGATCCACGTGATCATATTCTTAGCCGTGTGCGGTGCCCCCTTCCACCATAATCCTCGATAATATTGTAGCGGTGCTTAGGCGAAGCCCTGCGACGATAGTACATCAAGATCGTCACCACGCCGTCGTGCTGATGGAACTCTTCCCCGACACTTTGCTGGATCGGAGTCCGGGGATCGTCATCGAGCTGAACGTGTGCTAAAACTCGGAGGTGCCGTAGTTTCGGTGCATGATCGGTCGGGCCGTGAAGTCGTACGACTACATCAACCGCGTTGTGCTAACGCTTCTGTTGTCGGTCTACAAGGGTACGTAGATCACACTCTCCCCTCTCGTTGCTATGCATCACCATGATCTTGCGTGTGCGTAGGAATTTTTTTGAAATTACTACGTTCCCCAACACCATATACCTTCCTCAAAACAGCCACCACACCTACCTATTATGGCATTTCCATAGCCATTCTGAGATATATTGCCATGCAACTTTCCACCGTTTCGTTTATTATGGCACACTCCACCATTGTCATATTGCTTAGCATGATCATGTAGTTGACATAGTATTTGTGGCAAGGCCACCGTTCATAATTCTTTCATACTTGTCACTCATGCATCATTGCATATCCCGGTACACCGCCGGAGGCATTCATATAGAGTCATATCTTGTTCTAAGTATCAAGTTGTAATTATTGAGTTGTAAGAAAAATAAAAGTGTGATGATCATCATTATTAGAGCATTGTCGCAAGTGAGGAAAGGATGATGGAGACTATGATTCCCCCACAAGTCGGGATGAGACTCCGGACGAAAAAAAGGAGAAAGAAAAGAGGCCATAAAAAAGAGAAAAGGCCCAAATAAAAAAAAGAGAAAAAGAGAGAAGGGACAATGTTACTATCCTTTTACCACACTTGTGCTTCAAAGTAGCACCATGATCTTCATAGTAGAGAGTCTCTCATGTTATCACTTTCATATACTAGTGGGAATTTTTCATTATAGAACTTGGCTTGTATATTCCAATGATGGGTGAGGAGTCCTGGATTAGGGGTCTCCGGACAGCCGGACTATATCCTTTGGCCGGACTGTTGGACTATGAAGATGCAAGATTGAAGACTTCGTCTCGTGTCCGGATGGGACTTTACTTGGCGTAGAAGGCAAGCTAGGCAATACGGATATGTATATCTCCTCCTTTGTAACCGACCTTGTGTAACCCTAGCCCCCTACGGTGTCTATATAAACCAGAGGGTTTTAGTCCGTAGGACAACAACAATCATACCATAGGCTAGCTTCTAGGGTTTAGCCTCTTCGATCTCGTGGTAGATCAACTCTTGTACTACTCATATTATCAAGAACAATCAAGCAGGATGTAGGGTATTACCTCCATCAAGAGGGCCCGAACCTGGGTAAAACATCATGTCCCCTGCCTCCTATTACCATCCACCTTAGACGCACAGTTTGGGACCCCCTACCCAAGATCCACCGGTTTTGACACCGACACTGGTGCTTTCATTGAGATTTCCACTGTGTCATCACCATAAGGAAGGATGCCTCGTCTCGTTGTTAAAAACAACATTACCGCCGGGGGAGCCCTGGCTGTCGGCCAAACTCTCCGGCTAGGCAGTTTCATCATGACCGCCCGTTCGGCTGCTGCACCGACGATGACTTCTCAGGTCATCGAAAACAGCCTCCACGTCGGCTCAGAATTTGCTGAGCAGATGGATCCAATGGAGCTCTCATACCTAAACGAGCTCTTGGATCGCATCACCACCTTGGGAGTCGCTACGGACTATGATCGGATTGGGCTTAAACCCGATCAAAGGGAGATTAACTCTTCACCGGTCACCCATCATATTGCGGTGGTGGAGGAACAATGCGGCGATTCGTCCTCTATCTTGAGGACTAACTATGTCCGGATTCCTGAGCTCTCTGAGCCGGATACCCGTTTACGGGAGGACGTCACCCAAGCCCTGAACCTAGAGTCAGGCGGCGGGCCAGACTTATCGGGCAACATCCCGAAACCCAAACTTCCAAGATTGGAAACTCCTCGGCCCCTGGGTCTCAGATCGGGTAAGGGTTCGGACTCAGAGCCACCCACCCACCCAAGCATAAACGATCTTTCCCACATCAGGCAAGCGCCCCAGTAAACACAGTGTCAAAACCGGCGGATCTCGGGTAGGGGGTCCCAAACTGTGCGTCTAAGGCAGCTGATAATAGGAGGCGGGGGACACGATGTTTACCCAGGTTCGGGCCCTCTTGATGGAGGTAATACCCTACGTCCTGCTTGATTGATATTGATGATATGAGTATTACAAGAGTTGATCTACCACG